>NC_052639.1:30278906-30573928 GCF_016161935.1 Mauremys reevesii
CTGCTCCTCTTCATTTAAATATAATTTGAAAAGGTCCCAATATAACTGCTCTTCAGCAAAACCCAGAGCAATGTGAGAACAACTGGCAGTGATGCAAGCTGTATCATTGGTTACTCTAACAATAATTTTGTAATAGGAGGAATGGTAGAAATGATGATCCTTGGCTCCTGATAGGAAGGCCACATTCGAATTACTCATGGGACAATGGAGTTGATAGAAAGGAGATGAAAGTATCAAAGGCCTGAAAGGGGAATTCAAACAGTCACTCATCTGGAGAAGCTGAGGGATAATGATGCTACAAATTGTTCAAACAGCTTTAAAAGTTTCTATGTGGGAATCAGAAAAAGTATTAAAGAAAAAAGGGTATTGATAGCCCATGAGATTTTTATGGTCTTGATTCCCCTCGCAGATTCTCTGGTGACTAACATGGGCTGAGTGCTAAAACAAGGTATTCCCACACTCACTGCTTTCATAAGTTCTCTCACCTGTGTGGATTTTCTTATGGTGAAAAAGGCCTGATCTTTGAGTGAAGCCTTTCCCGCACTCACTGCATTCTTAGGGCCTCTCTCCCATGTGGATTCTCTGATGCCTAATAAGGTGTGAGCTGCGATTGAAGGTTTTCCCACACTCACTGCATTCATAGGACCGCTCCCCTGTGTGGATTCTCTGATGATTAATAAGGTGTGAGCTTCGATTGAAGGTTTTTCCACACTCACTGCATTCATAGGGCCTCTCCCCTGTGTGGATTCTCTGATGCCTAATAAAGCATGATCTGTGAGTGAAGTTTTTCCCACACTCACTGCATTCATAGGGCCTCTCCCCTGTGTGGATTCTCTGATGTTCAGAAAGGGCTGATCTCTGAGTGAAGCATTTTCCACACTCACTGCATTCATAGGGCCTGTCCCCTGTGTGGATTCTCTCATGTTGAGAAAGGGTTGATCTTCGAGTGAAGTTTTTCCCACACTCAGTGCATGTATTTTTTCGCTTTTCCCTGAGGATTTCCTGATGTGTTCTGGATTCCTTAAGGCCCTTCTGAGTTTGCTGACAGGAAAAAAATTTACCCATTTTCTCACCTGGCTGGTTTCCCAGCTCTCTTTCTGGTCTGTGCTGAATCTCACAGGATCTTCCCTGCTCATGACTGCTGCATACATTCCTTTTCGATCTTTGCGATAATTCTCTGTGTTTATCCCCTTGCTCAACATTTTCCTGCTGAGAATTCTGTTCCTCTTTCTCACATACCATTGCATCACCTGCTGTGATAGAGACAGAAACCTCAAACAGGGATGGAAAGGGGAAGGCCAAACCAATACAAGTACTGGAGAGAGGTCAAATAAAAATCAGGAACTGAACTCCCCCAAGTTCTTCCCCCAAACAGGAGAGAGGAGGGGATCAATTCAGCCTTCACATCCCATCCAACTTTGCAGGAGGAAGGGAGGAAGCTACTGCCTGGTGTCTGCTAGGATCTATAGGAAGCCATGAGCTATATTTACTCCGAGGATACGACCTCTGCTAGGGACAATAATGAAACAAGAGAGCTCCCAAGGGCATTGTAGGGCATCCCAGATGTTTCCTTCAGGCACTTACAGATTCTGAGTTGCTTTAATGTTTCCTCACCTGTGCAGGGTGCTCCCAGGATCTCTCTTTCCTCTGAACCCTGGAGGTCTGGGACCCATGGCTCTTCCCCTTGTTTCAGCTGGGAGATCACATCAGGTTGGGAAACTGGAAACCCTTCTCAGATGAAAGAAAACAAAGGAGTTCAGTTGATTTCATAAAACCTGATCATATAAAACAAACATTCTATTAATTGATCTTCAGTGTGAGCTGGTGTGCCTGGGGCAGTCCTCACTGAAAATGCCAGGGTCAGGGCAGGCTGAAAAAGGGAGAGCAGATGCTCCCAAAACTGGTGGTTAACACTGAAGTTAAACTCACTGACCAGTCACAAACTGTGCTTTTGATCCCCCACACTGGTTAACGAGACGCTGAAAAAAGAAATTGTGCAGCCCCCTTTATTGCATGACAGTTCTCTGACTCCCAATCAGCACTTAGGTCCGGTCAATGAGAGGTTATTTAAAAACTCTGCTCACTGTGATACTGCAAGGCCAGAGGGCAGCAGGAGAGTGAGCCTATTTGGATCCAGGAAGTGGGCGGGTGGAAGGGTCAGCCACATTACCGGGTCACTATAGGTTTGGATCTTACCCAAAATACCACGCCGCCAGCCAAGCCTTTAGCATCTAAACTAAATGTTTAGAAGAAAGAATGAACAAAAGAATGAAGTTAAATGGGAAAGCAGGCAGATACATTCCATAATCTATATATAGGTTTCTTAGATGTATTGGTGAGTTGCTGGTGTGAAAGTCCGTCTGGAACACATCCACAGGTTGGATGGGTCATTCAGTCCTTTGTTCAAGGCTTCAGTTTGTAGAGAAGTTGATCCAGAGGCAGGAAGAGGGATTGAAGAGAAAATGCAGATGATGCAGCTGCCCTTTATATTCCCTTTGCCATGTGGCTTGTACTTCCTGTGTCCCAAACACAAGCTTCACAGCACATGGCATGGAAAAGCCTTGGAGTTCTCAGTAGACAGGCATACACGTGCATGTCTTGCTGACTCAATCGGTGTATCCCCTTATTCCTTTCCATGGGCTTGTTGTACAGCTGTACCTTCTTTGAGAAGGTAACAGATTTTTTAGACAAAGGAAATGCTGTGGATCTAATTTACCTCGATTTCAGTAAGGCATTTGTTACGGTTCCACATGGGGGATTATTAGTTAAATTGGAAAAGATGGGGATCAATATGAAAATTGAAAGGTGGACAAGGAACTGGTTAAAGGGAAGACTATAACCAGTCGTACTGAAAGGTGAACTGTCAGGCTGGAAGGAGGTTACTAGTGGAGTTCCTCGGGGATCAGTTTGGGGACCAATCTTATTTAATCTTTTTATTACTGACATTGGCACAAAAAGTGGGAATGTGCTAATAAAGTTTGCAGATGACACAAAGCTGTGAGGTATTGCTAACACAGAGAAGGACCGGGATATCATACAGGAAGATCTGAATGACCTTGTAAACTGGAGTAACAGTAATAGGATGAAATTTAAAAAACATGGGAAAATTTAATAGTGAAAAGTGCAAGGCCACGCATTTAGGGATTAATAAGAATTTTAGTTATAAATTGGGGATACATCCATTGGAAATAACAGAGGAGAAAGGACCTCAGAGTGATGGTTGATCACAGGATGACAATGAGCCGCCAATGTGATATGGCTGTTAAAAAAGCTAATGCAGTTTAGGATGCATCAGGTGAGGTATTTCCAGCAAAGATAAGGTGTGTGCACCATTATTACAAGCGCTGGTGAGACCTCATCTGGAATGCTGTGTGCAGTTCTGGTCTCCACATGTTTGTTAAGGATGAATTCAGAGGCAGGAACAGGTACAAAGAAGGGCTACTAGGATGATCCGAGGAATGGAGACTCAAAAGGCTTGGCAATTTAGCCTAACCAAAGAAGGCTGACGGGGATAGTAGTTGCTTTCTATAAATATAGCAGAGGATAAATTTAGGGAGGGAGAGTAATTATTTAAGCTTAGTACCAATGTGGACACAAGAAGAAAGCGGATATAAACTGGACACTAGGAAGTTTAGACTTGAAATTAGACGAAGGTTTCTAACCATTAGAGGAGTGAAGTTCTGGAAGAGCCTTCCAAGGGAGTAGTGGGGCAAAGACATATCTGGCTTTAAGACTAAGCTTGATAAGTTAATGCTGGGGATAGTATGATGGGATAGCTAATTTGGGCAATTGGTGGCAATTGAGTCTTTTGATTATCCAGCAGGTAAGTATGCCCAGTGGTCTGCTGATGGGATGTTAGATGGGGTGGGATCTGAACACTACAGAGAATTCTTTCTGGGTGCTGGCTGGTGAGTCTTGCCCACATGCTCAGAGTTTAGCTGATCACCAGATTTGGGGTTGGGAGGAATTTTCCTCCAGAGCAGATTGGCAGAGGCCCTGGGGTTTTCGCCTTTCTCTACGGCATGGGTCCACTGCTGGAGGATTCTCTGCAGCCAGGTCTCAAACCACAATTTGAGACAATAACTCAGACATAGGTCAGGGTTTGTTACAGGAGTGGGTGAATGAGATTCTGTGTACCTGCATTGTGCAGGAGGTCAGACTAGATGATCCTGTGGTCCCTTCTGACCCTTAAGTCTATGAGTCTAGACCCTGGATGAGCAAACGACAGGCTAAGGCAGTGCCGATGTATTATGTCTGGGAGGTGTCACCCAGGGAAGCACACACGACTGGAAACAAAGATATACCCCTACATATCTAGAACTCACAAGACAAAGTGATACAAACTGAAACAAAATGATCATACTTGGACAATCATAACATTTTCCCTGACACCTTATAGCATTACTGGCATGGTGATTGCAATTTTATCATATTGGTATTAATAATGAAGTAATAATAATATAAAGTGTCCCACAATTCCATACAGTGTCACACTTAGTAAACTAAGTAGATTCCCAGAACCAGCTGCCGGGTCTTGAAGATGCAAAACATTCTGCTCAGGAGAGGATTAAAACTCCCACATATCTGCTGGACTGGACACAGACACTGTGTCAGTCTGTACCCTATGTACACTCTTCTACAAAATTATGATCAATTTTGTACACAGTATTGCTTGTGAGGTACCATTTTGAAATCACAATCTACTAGATATTATCCTCTTAAAATGTGTTGCAACTTGCTGTATGTAAGAGATTATGAGATTTTACTATATGATGTTACTGCAAAGTTACAATTGTGGAGAATACCCAGGCAGTTCCTCAGAGACAGCCGAGCAAACAGCTGGTCAAATAGCCATTCTGTGGCGGGAAGGTGTGAAGACATTTACATTCCATGCAAGGATCACTTGAAACTCATATCTACAACAGACAGCCTGGCACCATGACTCAGTTGAGAACTGAAGTTGTTTGTAGTACAAAGGACTGAATTATAAAAAGGGTGAGGAGAATCCGTGAGACTCTCTCTCTCTCCCTCTGCCCATGACAAATCTGAAAGAGACTGAACTTGGGCAGCAGGGGCGGATAAGGGAATCGTGGCTGAAAGGAAAGCCAGCCTGTCTCAGCATATGTGAGAAACCTTTGTTTTGAATCCATTTTAGCTTAATGCTTTGACATTAGTTTGTGTATTTTTATCTTGCGTTTCTTTTGCAAAAAATTCTGACATTCTATGCCTCATCACCTGTAGTCACTTAAAATCTTTTTCGGTAGTTAACAATCTTGTTTTACTGTTTTATTTAACCAGTGTGTTTGGATTTGTCATGGAGTTTAGGAGACAAGCCTCTGCACAGCACCTGCGATTCACCATGACTCTCAGCCAGAGAGCAGACCAGAAGAGTTTATAGGGTAAGCAGGAACACAGGTCCAAACCAAAGCTTGTAGCCATAAACAGAGATCCCTTAGTCCGGTCCTTCTGAGGGGGCCAGGAGGTCTGTCACCAACCTCACCTCCATTCTCCCAGCCAGCTCCAAAACTGAAAGTCTCCAGCCCCTCCTCTCTCCCTTTGTCTCTTTCCCAGTCCAGGAGGTCCACCCCTGATCTCCAACCCCACCCCCACCCTGGCTTCTGTATGTTCTATGCTCAGGTATTATCTTCCCTCAAGGAAAGTCTCCTATCCCAAGTGCAGACAGTCCAAGTAAAACTCCCCTGCAATCTTCCCAGGTCAATACTCACTCCCTGCTGCATCACGGTACCGACCCAGTATTCAAAGAAACATCAGGAACATTCCCACTTTGTCACAGGATGAAAGTGTGTTGGAAACTTCCATTTGGGATAACAAGGCTGGTGCAGCGGTGTGACATATTCCACACTGATGAAATGACAGAGTTCAGATGAGCCTGCGTTGTTCAGCAGTGTGCTGGACAGGGCCAAGATGCACACGCACTTCTGGGGCAAGTCTGGGACCAGAGAATTTTCTGGGGTTCTCCGATGCAGGGTACTGTAATTCCTGAGTCACTTGACTAGCAGCACTCAATACTGTGCATGGCTGGGACGCGAGTTACATGCTGGAGACTGTGTGTGTAACTGCCCAGGAGTGGCTGCTCTCTGATTAAAACAGTGTAAAGGCACTGACAGCCTGGGGGCTGAGGGAAACAGCTGTTCAACAGTCAGGTTGCACTGTGGTTAATGTCACAGACACTCCAATTTCAAAGAGGCTCCTACAACCAGAGAGAAAGTAAATCCATGTCCCAGAAATCAGAAGACTCAGACAGAGGCAAGTCTCCCTGGCTTTGCTTCTTGCTGACAGAGAGGTCGAGAGACTATGAGAGGGTCCCAGGAAGCTGGGAACAGTACCATGGGCCTGAGTGGGGTTCAGTGGAGAAAGGGAACAGGAAGGGCAAGAGGATATTACTGAATGCAGGATCTCAGCACTACTAAGATGTCAGGACCAGCACATCTTGCAGTCTATTGGAAAACATAATCTCAACTATACATACAAACTGACGGAGTCTAAATTAGCTGTTTCCACCCAGAGAGGGATCTTGCAGAGTCACTGTGGATAATTCTCTGAAAACATCCACTCAGTGTGCAGCAGCAGTCAAAAAAGTGAACAATGTTGGAAATCATTAAGAAAGGGATAGATAATAAGACAGAAAATATCATATTGCCTCATATAGAAATCCATGAGTAAGCCCACATCTTGCAGATACAGCATGCAGATGTGGTCACCCCATCTCAAAAAAGATATATTGGAATTGGAAGAAGTTCAGAAAAGGGCAAAAAAAAAAAAAAAAATTATGAGGAGTATGGAACAGCTTCCGTATGAGGAGAGATTAAAAGACTTGGACTTTTCAGCTGGGAAAAGAGACAAAGGGGAGAAAATGAGAGAGGTCTACACAATCATGACTGGGCAGCCGGAGAAAAATGAATAAGGACGTGTTATTTACTCCTTCTCATAACACAAGGGCTAGCAATCACCCAATAGGAAATTAACAGAGAGCAGGTTTAAAAACAAACAAACAAAAGGAAGTATTTTCTTCACACAACGCACAGGCAACCTGTGGAATGGGTGACAGATGAATCAGTTGATTCCCTGCTCCTGTTCATTCCCTCTGGGGCACCTGGCATTGGCCACTGTCAGAAGACAGGACACTGGGCTAGATGGACCCCCCGAGGTCTGACCCCCATATAGCGCCGTTCTTATCTACTAGAGGAATCTAATGAGTCAGGAGTAACAGGGGAGAGGAGTAGGAAAATCCTGGGTGTGGAGAACACTGGGAAATTAGAAAGCTATAATTCAGGAGCACAATACTCTAATTAGTCTGGAAAAGCAGAATGTGAAAAATAAGAATCAGAGGTCATGTGACTTTGTAATGGGGACTCAAAATCCGAGGAGCCTGCAGAGCAGAGATTGTATGGCTATTTGCACATGGGGATGGGGGCAAGACTTGCCAGGTCTCAAGAAATGTCACTACCAACCTAGGCCATTTCACATGCTGGGGTGCGATCCCAGAGCAGTGAGGAGTTCTGGCACCTGTAATCCTGGGTGAGATTCAATGTTCTGATGCAGGAGCTCCCTCAGAGGCGAGTTTACAGTAAAACACAGGATGCTCTGTACAGGGCCCCAATGACAGGAGGCCCCAGGGCTGCAGAGCAGCTGCAGGTCAAGCTTGGTCCTGCCGGCTGCTGGGAGGGGCTCCTGCTGCAGGCGCACGCACCCACCGGCAGCCAAGCTCCCCCTCCCCACCTGTGCTGTGTTCCCTCCCACTTCCCTCCTCACTCCCTCCCAGTGCTCAGGTCACTCTGGGAGGGAGGGGCTCAGGAGCGGTTCTGCAGCGCACTCGGGAGGCGGAGAAAGAGGCAGGGGTGGGGCTGTGTGGAAGGGGTGAGAGTGGGGCCAAAGCCCCCTGCAGTCCCCATCACCTGCCCCCCCAGCCTCCTGCCCTAACTCCTGCACACCCCCAAATCCCCACCCTGAGCACTAAACAGGGCTCCTGCACTCACACCCACATTCCCACCTGCACCTTGCATCAGATAGGAGCTGCCCCAGGTAGCGTTCCACACCCCAACCACGTGCCCCCCAAACCCTGAGCTCCCTCCTGCAGCCCTAACTCCTGGTCAGAACCTGCACCCCAACCCCCAGCCTGCTCCTGCACCTAACTCCTGCCCCTCACACACACCCCAACCCCTGCCACCCCCATCTCCCCTGCTCCTCCACACCTCCCAGCCCCGTGACTCCACCCCCTCACTCTGCCCCAGCCCTGGGTCCTGCACCCCCACACCCCAGCCCCCTGCCCACCCCTGACTCCTGCACACACACACCCATATTCTCATCTGCAACCCCTTGCATCAAATGGGAGCTGCCCCAGATAAGCGCTCCACACCCCAACCCCTTGCCCCAGCCCTAGGGCCCCCTCCCACACCCTATCTCCTGGACAGACATTGCACTTTAACCCCCAGCCCATATAAATGAATTTTCAGCGATTTTCAAGTGGTCTCTGGAAAAAGAAGTTCGACTTCTAAAAACAATGAAAGGAATTACCTCACTTCATTTTCCTTTACTTCTAATACTTATATGGAGGATGAAGAAACAAAGAATAAAAAATGAGGATGGGGAGATAGAGAATGTTCTTTTTCTTGGCTGGGTCCCAAGGAGGGCCCCCAAAATGAAGCTGAGCACAGAGGGGCCCCACTAACGCTAAATCCGCCACTGAGCTTCCTTCTCTGGATACTCCCAGCCCAGCATTCAAGGATGCACTGAGGCCTTGGCTACACTTGAAGTTACACAAGCAATAAAGCCCCCAGGCGCTGTACCTCACTCCCCGTCCACACTGGCAAGGCACATACAGCCTTGCATCTCCTGGCTACAGCGGCCAGCTTGTACTCCACCTCCACGAGAAGAATAGAGAGTTTAGGCGCTGCTGCTGCAACGCTGCGGTGCCAGTGTAAACAGGGAACTAATCTTAGTACGCGCTGTAACTGACCTCCAGAAGCTTCCCACAATCCTTTTAAGTGAAAGATTACTCTCTGTTTTGTTGTGATGCCTCTGTTTTTTTGTTTGGCCCATGAACTTCAGGGCTCCCAGCGCTGTATCAAAAAAAAAAAAAACAGCTCCTGTTTGCTGTGACTGAGTAGAGAGGCAGGTGGGGGCTCCCTTTGGAAAGCCCACAGCTAATGTTTTGCTCTAAGGGCGGGAGGGGAGGAGCTTGAGGAGAGAAGCAGCTCAGCAGGTGGGCAGGCGGGAGAGTCCGTTTGGCGTGGTTGCTTATATGGTCTATGAGGAATAAAGCTGTTTGCTTTCAGTGAGTGAGAGGGGTGGAGGAGGAAGAACTGGAACTTGCAAGGCTGGCTGCTGACACAATGTGGGCTCCAAAAAATCCCCTCTCTCTCTCCCCCACACTCCTTGTCACCTCCAACCCCACCCCTTTTTGAAAAGCACATTGCAGCCACTTGAATGCTGGGATAGCTGCCCATAATGCACCTCTCCCAATGCCGCTGCAAATGCTGCAAATGTGGCCCACACTAGTGTGGTGTCAGCTGTCCGTGTGGACAGACTGCAGCGCTTTCCCTACTCCAGCTGTCACGAGAGGGGCAGGTTTAACTCCCCAGCGCTTCTACAGCTGCAGAGTGTAGCCATACCCCGGGAAGTGTCTGTGTGATAAGTTACCCTGGCCCAGCAGCTCTGACTCCAGCAGCCTGCCTCTCACACCCCAAAGCACATTCTGGTTTGGGGAGTAGGCTCAGTGTTTGAAGAGAAGAGGCAGGGGTAGGGAACCTTCTGTTCATTATGCTGGACCTAACCCCCAGTTTTATTTGAGCAAACAGGAGCTATTTGACACTGTGCAATACTGCTCCTGTGCTCTGATCCCAAAGTGTTCTGCACCGGGAGAGGAGTCCTCTGTGTCACTGGCATATTGGGGTGACATGAAACAGGCCAGAGCAGAGGTGGCATTGTGGGGCTGGCATGAACCGTATCTCTTAATTCCCGTACCAAGAAGGGAGGATTGGAATCCTTACCCAGCGAGTCACGTTCTCATAGTTCTCCTGCATGACGTCTCTGTAGAAGGCTCTCTGAGCAGAGGTCAGCAGAGCCCACTCTTCCCTGGTGAAATACACAGCCACCTCCCTTGAGGTCACCGGCCCCTGAAAGAGCAAGAGTCCAACACTCAGTACACTGCTGCCCCACTCACAGCCCCACTGATATTCATGGGAGCAGAGGCCCATCAAAGGAAGCTCTGGGTGGATCATGATCAAGCAGAGTCCAACCCCACCCTGCTCCAGAGCATCCAGGAAACACCAGGGTGAGGGGGTAGAAGAAGCCCCTTGTCTCTCCCAGCAGATCCAATCATGCCACCCTACTAGCCACAGATCGATAGGGAGATGGAGCCCCTAGCCGGGTCAGGAGGCTCCCTGGTAGGAAGCCCAACACCCTCTCCCCATTGTGAGGAGCTGGATGTGAAGGGAGGAATCTCCCTAAACCTCACTGGTGGGTGCCCCTTTCACATCTCCACAGCAGCCGCTGGTCCAGTCAGGTCAGGCTCCAGCACTGAAGGTCTGGTCAGTTTCCTAGCGCTCTGTGTGGGTGGATTATTTTCTGTTTAACAAATTGAAACATTTCCCTCCAAACCTTAGTAGGTCTGTTCCTAGAATCTAGGCTCCTTGATAAACAACTCCCAGCAAGGTTTGTCACATGCTGTCCTCATCCCTTTCTCCACCCTCATTTCTGCGCTCCAACCTCCAAACCAGACTGTGCAAACCTTCCCATCTCGATTGTATTTGCTGTCCCTCTCTCTCTCCTGCAGGAACCCCTGTAACCGCTGATAATCCCTACCTGAACAAGCCTCTGCAGCCATTTCTCTCTGTCTCATGGGAGGATGGGATGATGAGCTGGAGTGAAACATGGGCGTCATTCTGCAGCGTGGGGAGGTGAGAAGGGCAGTGGTGGGGTTACAGGAACAGGCTTTAGTTAATTTCACAGGACAGTTCCCCAGGATCTTTCCCTGCGCACAGACATCCTAGATTCTGCCATGCTGGGAACGTGCTCAATCTCTTTATTACAGTGCAGACCTGGCCCCTCCTGCCAGGCTAAGCCCACACAGACATTTTTAACCTCCCTTCTCCTTCCCCCGATCCCGTAACAAAGGCTGTGGCTACACTTAGCATTTCAAAGCGCTAAGTGTAGTCAAAGCGCCAGCGCTGGGAGAGAGCTCTCCCAGCACTGTCTGTACTCCACCTCCCTGTGGGGAATAACGGACAGCGCTGGGAGCCGCGCTCCCAGCGCTGGGGCTTTGACCACACTGGCGCTTTGCAGCGCCGCAATTTGCAGCGCTGGAGAGGGTGTGTTTTCACACCCTGCTGCAGCGCTGCAAATTTGTAAGTGTAGCCAAGCCCATAGTCTCTGAACACAAGGCTAGAAAAGAGCAGAACCCAAGGAGTCACTGTGGGGGATTCCCTCGGACACTGACCCCATGGCAGCCGCACCCAGCAGGAGGAGATGGAGTCAGGAACTGGCTTTTCCTCTGTCTGAGCCTCATCTTTTCCACAGGAAAGTGACTCCACCCAGGGTGCAGTAATACACCTGCCTGGGCAGATAACAGATCTGGAAATCTCTCTCCAAACTCTTCTCTCCCATGGCCCCTTTCTCTCTCTTTCCCCTTCTCTCTCCTTTTTCCTGTCCCCTCTCCCTGCCCGTCTGGTAGGAAAGTCCCATTCCTGGGTAGTTTGCTCCCCCATGGCTGGATTTGCTCCTGCAATTGCTAATGGGACGAGAAATGAGGGGGCTCTTTGTGTAGAGTCATTTTAATGCCAGACCCCAGCATTTTCCCTTCATTTCTTTCAGTTACCTGGAGTCTGCGGTAGAATTTGTATTAACAGGGTCCAGGGCTGCCCCAAAGTGCTAGTACAAGCTGGGCCAGGCAGAGAAGCAGCTTAAATTAAGGTCACTTCCCAGCACAGAGCCCCTGCTGGGGGAGCAGCAGCTGCTAAGCCTGGTCTCCCAGATCACAATGGAGGCTGCAGCGTCTGACCCAGGAAGCTGAACCCCAATATCCTGAGCAGAGAGGGACAGAGCGTTTGAGCAGCTTCCCTCCTTTAGCTCTCTGGGGAGAGCAGCTAATGAGAGCCCCTCCTCACAGGGAGAACTGCTGATCTCATTTGCCCCACTGTCCATCCGGAGTCACTCCTTGTCTTTCCATGCAGTGACTCTGGATTAACAATGGTCTCAATGAAACCAGATTTCAGGAAGAAGGAGTCCAGAACGCTGGGCCAGGCAGAGAAGCAGCTTAAATTAAGGTCACTTCCCAGCACAGAGCCCCCGCTGGGGGAGCAGCAGCTGCTAAGCCTGGTCTCCCAGATCACAATGGAGGCTGCAGCGTCTGACCCACGAAGCTGAACCCCAATATCCTGAGCAGAGAGGGACAGAGCGTTTGAGCAGCTTCCCTCCTTTAGCTCTCTGGGGAGGGCAGCTAATGAGAGCCCCTCCTCACAGGGAGAGCTGCTGATCTCATTTGCCCCACTGTCCATCCGGAGTCACTCCTTGTCTTTCCATGCAGTGACTCTGGATTAACAATGGTCTCAATGAAACCAGATTTCAGGAAGAAGGAGTCCAGAACGCTGTGGAAGAGACCATTGTGTGGCATTTCTAGCCCCCTCCCCACCTGCCTCACCCCCCAGATCTAGGAAAAGAACTGGGGGGGGGGGGGGACGAGCATGAAAATTCCCTGCGGGACCAGAAGTTCCTGCAGTTTTCAAGAGGGGAGAAAAGACAAATCTGTGATTTCACCTGACAGTGTTTGGTAAGTGGATAGAAAGTTACCAGGGTGAGGGGGCCTGGCTGGGGGCTGCCTGGCCGCGCTTGGAGCCAGGATTGTGGCACAAACTGATCCGGGAGCAGGATCAGGGTTAGCAGCAGCCCCCAGACACCCCCCAGTCCCCAGAGCCCCTGGCCAGGGCCCCAGACACCCCCAGAGCCCCAGCCAGGGTCCTGCCAGATCTTCCCTGGCCCCCAGTCCCCAGAGCCCCTGGCCAGGGGCCCCAGACACCCCAGAGCCCCCAGCCCCAGGGAGAGCTGGACACTGGCGAAGGGCAGAGAAAATGGGGCACAATCGGGGACAGGGAACTTCTCAGGGGTTGGGGGAGGGGGGGTCACCCTGGGGGCTGCTCGTGGCGCGAGGGAGAAAGGGGGCGGGGGGTCCCCACGGGGGGGCAGCGGTAAATCCGAGGGGGGTCTCAGCCCCCCCCCTTTCTCTCCCCGCTCCTCGGGGGTCACCGGCTCCCCCCCCCGGCCATGTCCGGGCTGCACCGACACTTCCCCCCCCCCGCCCCTCCGGGGGGGGTAATGAAGGTCTCTCTCGCCGCGATCAGCGCAGGCCCAGAGCACAACGGCACAAACCCTTCTCCCGCCCGGGGGGGGCTCCCACCGCCCCGCACGAGCCAGGCAGAACCGCAGCGCCCCGCCCGCGTTCCCAGACCGGCTCCGTCTCCCTCGGTGACGTCACTTCCGCTCCAGGGAGAGTCCGGAACTACATCTCCCAGCCTGCCCCGGGGGCGCGTCCGCCCTCTCCAGCCCAGGCGAGGAGGGGTCAGTAGCTGGAACTGCGCATGCTCCGTGCGAGCCTCGCTGGGGGCGGGAGAACAAAGCTGCTGCTGCCGCCTCCGTGTGAGCCGGTGAGTGAGAGACCGGGGGGCACGTGACTCTGCCCCGGGCGGGAGAAGCCTCGGAGCCGCCTCGGGGGGGGCGGGGGGTTAATTGGCTCCTGTCCCTGTTGGCGCCTCTCGCCCCCCCCGGCACAGAGTCTCTCCGGTTCTGCCCCGTTTCTCTCTCGGGGTCTCGCTCGGGCTGTAACATCCGGGGAGATTCGCCCCCCCCCCCCATGATCCGCTCTCTCGGCTCCCCGTGGCAAAGGGTCTCTGTGAGGGGTCGATTCCCGCAGTGCGAAGCTGTGGCCACCTCTGGGGTGGATCCATGGTGGCCACTATTAGCTAGTGACGGGCCATGGACCCTTCCCTTCCATTCTCCTGTTAAAGCAGCACCGCCCAGGGATCCCTCTGCCCGTGTGACTGGCCAGCAGGAGGCAGTGATAACTTTCTATCCACTTCGCAGTCACAGTGGGGTAACACTGTTGCTGGGGTGGGGATGGGGTGGCGGTGTGGGGAGAGTGGGGCTGCGGGGGCGTTGTGGGAGGGGGAGGCCTCTGGGTGACTGGGCAGGGGGTACCCTACTCAAATTGGTGGGTTCTGGCGGTGGGGGGGGGGGCCGGGGTTCTGATGTGCCCAGCCCTGAGGCTGTGGGTCCTGGAGGTGGGTAGCACTGGGGACTTGTGGGTGCAGAACTGTGTGGGGGGGCGTCTCGGGGGGTGGGGGGGCTGGGGGTTAGAGGGAGCCTGGTGCTGTGCCAGGGGCTCGGTCGTGCCCAATGCACAGAACTGGGTGGGGGAGTGCCAGGCGCTAGGTCGGGATGCCAGGCAAGCAGAGGGAGGGGTCCCGTTGGAAAGCATCCGGGGTCCCAGGCAAACGGCCTGGCAGGTCCTGCTGGAGGGCAGGTGGGGTCCTAGGCAGGCAGGCGGGGAATCCTGGGCAGGCAGTGAGGGACTGAATTCCCAGTGAGGGGTCCCCTGGGGGGGGTCCCTGACTGTTGGGGGCTCTTGGTTGGGGGAACCTTTAGGATTCCCAGCCTGCCAGTGATGGTCTGGTGGGGGTTCTCTGGCCAGTGGGGTGCTGAGGGGTATCTGGAGTCCCTGTTCAGGGATTTTGGGGGTTGGGTCCCAGGGAATATCTGGTGGGACTCTGGCTGCGGGGTCTGGGCTCTGGGTACTGGGGGTGTCTGGGGGCCCCTGGATGGAGGCTCTGGGGGCTGCTACTAACCATGCTCCTTCTCTCTGATCAGCTTGTGCCAGAATCCTGGCTCCAAGCACGTCCCAGCATTCCCCAGCCAGGCCCAGTCACCGTGATAACTTTCTAGCCACTTATCAAACATCTTGAAAACTCCAGGACCTTCCAGTTCCATTGGGAAAATTTGTGCCCCGAGTCCTTATACTAGATCTTGGGGTGCGGCAGGTGGGAAGGGGCTAGAAATGCCACACAATGGTCTCTTCCACAGCATTCTGGACTCATTCATTCTGAAATCTGGTTTCATTGAGACCATTGTTAATCCAGAGTCACTGCATGGAAAGACAAGGACTCCAGATGGACAGTGGGGCAAATGAGATCAGCAGTTCTCCCTGTGAGGAGGGGCTCTCATTAGCTGCTCTCCCCAGAGAGCTAAAGGAGGGAAGCTGCTCAAACGCTCTCTCCCTCTATGCCCGGGATATTGGGGTTCAGCTTCCTGGGTCAGACGCTGCAGCCTCCATTGTGATCTGGGAGACCAGGCTTAGCAGCTGCTGCTCCCCCAGCGGGGCTCTGTGCTGGGATGTGCCCTTAATTAAAGCTTTTTCTCTGCCTGGCCCAGGGGATGACTTTCTCCAGCTGGTCCTAGCCCCTTGGGGCAGCCCTGGGCCCTGTTAATGCAAAATCTGAGCCACAGACTCCAGGTTATTGAAAGACCTCAGGGAAAGTGCTGGGGACTGGCAAGAAGGTGACTCTGCACAAACAGCCTCTCCTCCCATTAGCAATTGCCAGGAGCAAATCCAGCCATGGGAGAGCAAAGCCCCCAGGAATGGGACTTTCCCAGCCAGTGGGACAGGGAGAGAGGACAGGGGAAGGAGAGACTGAAAGGGGCAGTGGGAGAAATGAGTGGGGGGGAGAGATTTCCAGCTCTCTAGTCCACCCAGAGGCATGTATTGCAGCATCCCTGGGCAGAACCACTTTCCAGTGATCAAGAAAAGGATCAGACAGAGGAAAAGCTGGTTCTTGAGCGTCTCCCTCTTTCAAGTATGGATAATTATGATCCGCTCCTACCTACCTCAACCCACTCACTCTTCCCCAGCACACACACACACTGTCTCTCCCCACACACAAACAGTCTCCACACTGCAGCTGAAAAGCAGCTGGCAATCTAGTAGGATGACCCTGGAACAATGGGATAGAGAAACCTGCATCACTGAAAGTGCAGCCACAAAGACACCACACACCAGCTTCCCCTAGCTGGCAAGAATCAAACCTCCACAGAAAGATCCCTATGGTATTGTAGGCCAGCTTCCTAAAGCATCAGCCTCAACCACTTAACACTGGGGCCTGTCTACACTCTGGTTCTGTTCTCACTGAAGGATCATTTCCAATTGTTCGCTCAGACCAGCTTGCCCAGCACCCTCACTGCTGTGCAGCTCTGGATGTGTGGCCATGGCTGAACAGCAAGAATTCCTGCCCATTGTTTGCTTCCTGCCTTGGCAATTCAGACAGTCCCTTTTCCCAACATATCTCCAGCACATCAGTCCCTGGCTGGGTCTCCTGGGCAGTGGAAAACATCCCTTGTTTGGTGCTGCCAAGGGGATCGTGCATAGCGGAGATATCTCTCGGCTTGGATCAAAGGGAATGTTGGATGGAATTTATCACACAACCCTCCCTGCTCCCCAGAGCCCCATGGGGAGAATGTAGAGAAGAGAGTCATTCCTCCCCTGCACTCCCAGAAGAGTTGCTAGGACTCCTTCCTGCCAGCTACTCACCCCTGGATTCATGTAGCTCCTAGGATCTTTCTGCTCCAAAGGCTCCATAGTCCTGGGGTGGGGAGGGTGTCACTGCACAGTCTGAAACACAAGGAGGTTTCTGGAATTGAAGGAAGGAGCAGAAAATGGAGAGGAAAGAAACAGAGAGAAAACGCCTCGTCTCTCTCCTCTCCCCATCAAGAAATGTTACCAAGGACCAGCGTTAGAGGAAATGGTGCCTGGGCAAGACTTGTACTTTGGCAAAGTTCATAGAATCATAGAATCATAGCAGGTTCAAGATCAGAAGGGACCATTATATCCACAACTGGGATCATCTAGTCTGACCTCCTGCAAGATGCAGGCCACAGAACTGGGATGGGCCATTCCTCCTTAAGCAAGCGACCCTGCCCCATGCTGGCCACTGCCAGAGCTTGTAGTCTCTTGCCATGTAGCAAAGTCCTCCAAGTGGAAGCAGCGGACTGCTCAGCCCGAGCATGCGGGCAAGACTCTCCAGCCATACCCTCTGGAAAAAGGCTAACAATATCCTATCATTGACCCATTGTACTAATTACCAGTGTGTCACTTAATTGACCTATTGACTAAGCCCGTTATCCTATCATACCATCTCCTCCATAAAATCTAGCTTAATCTTAAAGTCATGGAGTCCTTCTGTCCTTGGCAGGCTGTTCCAGAATTGCACACCTCTGATGGTGACAATTTATATCCGTTGTCCTCGTGTCCACATTAGCACTGAGTTGAATTAATTCCTCTCCTTCCCTGGTATTTATCCTCTGATATATTTAAAGAGTGCAATCATATCTCCTCTTATCCTTCTTTTGGTTAAGGAAAATAACCGAGCTCCTCAAGTCTCCTTTTGTGACAGGCTTTCCATTCCTCGGATCATTCTAGTGGCCCTTCTTTGTACCCGTTCCAGTTTGAATTCATCCTTCTTAAACATGGCTGAGACCAAAACTGCACACAATACTCCAAATGAGGTCTCACCAACGCCTTATATAATGGGACTAGCACCTCCTTATCTCAACTAGAAATACCTCGCCTAATGCATCCCAAGACCGCATTAGCTTTTTAACGGCCACATCACATTGCCTACTCATAGTCATCCTACGATCAACCAGGACTCCTAGGTCCTTCTCCTCCTCCGTTACTTCCAACTGGTGCGTCCCCAGCTTATAACTAAAGTTCTTGTTAGTCATCCCTAAATGCATAACCTTACACTTCTCACTATTGAATTTCATCCTGTTACTAATACTCCAGTTTACAAGGTCATCCAAATCTCCCTGGAGGATCTCCCGATCCTTTTCGAATTGGCAATACCTCCCAACTTTGTGTCATCCACAAACTTTATCAGCCCACTCCTACTTTTGGTTCCGAGGTCAGCGATAAATAGATTGAATAAAATCGGACCCAAAACCGAACCTTGAGGAACTCCACTGGTAACCCCCCTCCAACCCGACAGTTCACCCTTCAATACGACCCTCCTCTTTAACCAGCTCCTTATCCACCTCTGGATTTTCATTTCGATACCCATCTTTTCCAATTTAACCAGTAATTCCCCATGCGGTACCGTATCAAACGCCTTACTGAAATCAAGATATATTAGATCCACATTTCCCTTGTCTAAAATCTGTTACTTTCTCAAAGAAGGAGATCAGGTTGGTTTGGCACGATCTACCTTTCATAAAACCATGCTGTAATTTGTTCTTGGTTCAGGCTTGTAGCAGTGATGGAATAAACTGCAGGTTCAAATCAAGTCTCTGGAGTACATCCACAACTGGGATGGGCCATTCAGTCCTTTGTACAGAGCTTCAGTTTGTAGCCAAGTCCCTCCAGAGGTAGGAAGCAGGACTGAAGACAAGATGGAGATGAGGCATCAGTCTTTTATAGTCTCTTGCCATGTGGTCTTTGCTTTCTTTATCCCAAGGACACTCTATCCAGCACGTGACATCAAAACCTTAGATTTCTGTCCATAGGCAGGTCCCTGCACAACCTTGCTGAGCCACAAGGCATATCTGCCTTCTCTCAATGGGTCAATTGTGTCTTAATGGGCCATCAAGCAGGCTCAGAGCTGATACCAATTTGTCTGGCTGGGCTGTTCCCCAGAAGCATAGCACAAGTTGGAAATACAGGCAGCATAGAGCCAATATTCATAATGTCAACTACAAAATGATACATATCTAGAGATAGCATAATTATAATCAGCCAATCATAACCTCTCCTAGACCCTTTATGTGACCACCTTTATACAATATTGGCTGCAAATATAGAACAGTGGTTGGAACGGTGATCTATACAGTTACAGATTATGTCAAGAAGGTCACAGGAGGTGACATGGTATCAGTGAGACTGATACTGGAATACTGCCTCAGTTTTGGTGTCCTCATTTGAAAAGATGGTGTGAAATTGGAGTTGAGGCAGCAAAGAGCCACCAAATGTTCTGAGGGCTGGAGAAAATGCCTTCTAGTGAGCTATTGAAAGAGCTCAACCTGTTTAGCTTCTCAAAAGAAGATTGAAAGGTGACTTCATTGAAATGTTGAAGTGCCTTACTGGAGAGAAAGATTGGCTATTAAAGGGCTCTTTAATGTAGCAGAAAGGCATTAAAAAACCAATGGCTGGAAGGTGAAAAGAGACAAATTCATATTACAATTAAGGCACAAATATTCAACAGCAAGGATGATTCACCACAGGAACAAGCTACCAAGGAAAGTGGTGGATTCTCCGTCTCGTGACGTCATTTCATGAAGACTAGATGCCTTTCTGGAATGTGTTTGACCCAAAAGTAGCTAGTGTGTCATACAGGAGGCCTGTGATATGCAGGGGTCAGATTAGATGCTCTAATGGTCTCTTCTGGCAATAAAGTCGACTAATTTCTTTAGAACTGAATGTAGCATTGGGAGCAGCAGCGTCTGATGTTTTCCTGTCTAGCCGGCTTGCTTCCTAGAACGAATGCTCCTTGAGTGGGGTGATCCACAGGGAGTAGCTCAAACCTCCAAAGTGCCTGGCCAGGGTCAGGACATTAGCCCAGCAAGGGAGGGGTGTGGCAGTGACATCACAAAGGCCTTTTGCAGGACCTCAGACTATTGGCCAAAGGTGGTGGGGAGGTGGTGACCTCACAGAGAGATGCTGACATCAGCCAGGCAGGACAGGGCGAGGGCCAGGGAAACCTCAGAGACCCTGTGGCTTTGCTTCAGCAAGTCTCCTTCTCCAGGTCTCTCTTTGAGGACTGGGAGTATTGGGGTTTCACGTACCTGAGCGCCAGGAGGAACCTCTTTCGAGTTTTCTCCTTCCCTTTTAGTGATTTTACTTGAAAACAGCCGACCCTGTTTAGAAGGTAAGAGCCTCCTCGAGGTTTGAAACTGTTCAGTCTGATCCATCTGGTGACAGTTGAATTCATGGAAAACATGATCTTAAGGAGGCAGAATTTTATTCCAAACCTGGGATCTTGTCCCTTAGAATCACTGAGGACATTAGGGTTTGTCCTTTTTGTTTCACCTTTTCCTCCATCCATCCCTCCTTTCTCTTCCTCTCTTGCTTCTTTTCTCCTTTCTCCTGTTCCCCTCCTAACACCAGGAGGTGTGTGTGTGTGTGTGTGTGTGTGTGTTGCGGGGTGTGCTCGGTGTTGTGGAGGTCCACCCCAAACTGTGGAGCTGCAGTAGTGCTGGGGCATTGATCCCTGCCAGTGACCTGGGCCATCCTTTGAGCTCTCTGGTGAGACCCCTCAGCCTCCCATCCTCAGTTTATATCCTGATTGTCTGAGCAGGGGGTTAATGACAGGGAGGAGACTCAAGGCCTTTTGTTCTCTTTTAAGTCCAAGTAAATAAGTCATAACCACTTATATTTTGATGGATTTGCTGCCTCTCTGCATTAATTGTCTCTGAGCAGTTCATGATTCTCTCTAACATTGCAGTTCTCCTAAAACACTGGCTGAATAATTACTGTGCATACTTGTTGGTCTGGAGCTCATCTGAGAGCACTTTATTGAGGTCATTCAATGTATGAAATTCAAGATCTGATGGTTAATATGAAAATCAGTGTTAGGGGAAATGGTGCCCTGGGCAAAACTTGTACTTTGGCAAAGTTCTTGGTTCAGGCTTGTAGCAGTGATGGAATAAACTGCAGGTTCAAATCAAGTCTCTGCAGTACATCCACAACTGGGATGGGCCATTCAGTCTTTGTACAGTGCAGGGGGTTAATGACAGGGAGGAGACTCAAGGCCTTTTTGTTCTCTTTTAAGACCAAGTAAATAAGTCATAACCACTTATATGTTTGATGGATTTTGCTGCTTCTCTGCATTAATGAGGCAAGTATTAAGCCTCATTCAAAGACCAGGGGTCACTATATTACTCCACAGTCAATCAATGCAGTTGTAGATAAATCTCTGCATTATGCATTTTTGTATAACTTGTATATGACTTTGTATTGAACCTTGGTAATATGTTATAGCGGGCCCCTAAGGTAGTGTAATTAAGGTAAAAGAAAAGTGTCTTTTTGCTAGAAGTAGAATAAGATCTCCCCCCCACTCGGTAATCAACTGCCCTGTTGCATGAATGAGGTGTGACTGAGGAAGGCGTGGAGGGCAGTACCTCAGACAGCTGCAATCCTTGGAGAGGGCTGGCAGCCCAACCAAGGACAATCAAGCTTGGCAAGTGGGCTGACTAGAGAAGAGCAGACATACTGATGGCCTCGGGGATAAGAAGCAAACACCTTCCTGTGGGAACAACCCCCAGCCCAGAGAAAAGCATCTAGAAGGACCAACAGACACAGTCACAGATTTTGAATCTGGGAGATTTGCCTCTCCATCCACCGACTGGGGTGCAGGCCCTGGGTTGGGGCAGGGGTTTGGGGTGTGGGATGGTTGAGAGGTTGGGCTCTGGAATGGAGTTTGGGTGCTGGGTGCAGGTTGGGGAGGCCCAGAACTGGGGCAGCAGGGGGTGTGGGTGGAGGGGGCAGAGCCCAGGACTGGGGCAGCAGGGAGATTCAGGGAGGAGCCCAGGGCTGGGGTGGGGGCAGTCAATTTTTTTTTTTGCTTGGGACAGCAAAAAACCTAGAGTTGGCCCTATCTCCACCCACCGTGAGATAGGTAGGAGCGGATCATTATTATCCCTACTTGAAATAGGGAGAAGATAAGGCTGAGAAAGGATAATTAACTTGTCTTAGGTCGCATAATCAGTGGCAGAGTTGGGAATAAGACCCAAGAGCCCTGATTTTCAAACTAAGCATCGGATCTTAAATTTCCTACATTGAATGATCTGAGTAAAGTGCTCTCAGATGAGCTCCAGACCAGCAACAGTGCACAGTAAGTATTCAGCTGGTATTTTAGGAGAACTGCAATGTTAGAGAGAATCATGAACTGCTCAGAGACAATTAGTGCAGAGAAGCAGCAAAATTCATCAAACATACAACTGCTTATGACTTATTTACTTGGTCTTAAAAAAGAACAACAAGACCTGAGTCTCCTCTCTGGCAATAACCCCCTGCTCAGCCAATCAGGGTAGAAACTGAGGATGGGAGGCTGAGAGTTCTCACCAGAGAGCCCAAAGGATGGCCCAGGTCACTGGTGGGGATCACTGCCCAACACACACACACACACACACAACCCTCTCCTGGTTTTGGGAGGAACAGAAGAAAGGATAAAAGAAGCAAGAGACGAAGAGAAAGGAGGGAGGAGGAGGGATGGATGAAAAGGTGAAACAAAGGACAAACCCCAATGTCCCCAGTGAATCTAATGGACAAAATCCCAGGTACACAATAAAATTCTGCCTCCTTAAGCTCGTTTTTTTCCATGCCTAGAATTCAACTCTCACCAGATGACTGAGACTGAACAGGTTTCACACCTCGAGGGCTTCTGGCTGTGATTTGTCAGTCCTCAAAGGCCAGCCAGGTGACTGTAAATAACTTACAATCATTAGGAAAAATTAGTATCAAGATTCCAACTCTAGCAGTCAGACAACATTGGTTCAATTTACAAGAGATTACTTTTTATATTCCTTGGTTTCCCCAAATTAGGAAGGGCCTGTGACCACAGGTCCTGCAGGGTACAAAGGTAGGTCTACATCCCTTTTCTCTTTGTGCATAGTCCTGCCTGCTCCTTTTCAGTTTCAGTTCTGCTACCACAGTACTGATCAGCACATTCTTCAGTAGCATAGGGAAGGGCAGGCACCATCACACAAGGACTATTACACAGAGACCTGCCAAATGCACACAGCAAACAAATGAAAACAAGAGATGAAAATGTTATTTTTCATTAATCCCTTTCAGTGACAGCAACCTCCGTGGCTAATTGTAACAATAGTAGATGCAGCATTTTCTGATTGAAATGATTTTCAAGTTGTGGGTGCCTTTATGAACAGTAATTGCCTGCATCTGTGACACAAGTACTTTCAGTTCAGGAAGCCCACAAGCCTGGGGTTTAACAATTACACGATATCTTGGAATTTTTCTGGCATATTCATCATCACACATACATCACCTAAGACTCCTGCCAAGGGATTTGTATAAGGTTTGAGTAAAGTGACCCAGCACTTTTCAAGGTGTAACAACTCAGGACAAAAGTAGATCTCCCCCTGATCCCACTTATGTAGCTAAGCCCAAATGTAACCTAGTTACATAAGGTGGCCTAACTTACACTGATATTTTTGACACGTTTTCAAAAAGTGGCCTCTATTTAAATCCATGCAAATATCACATATGCACACTTTCTGAGCACTGCAAGTCTGAATCTATCACCTGTGCATTATGCATCTGCTGTTACCTGAAACATGCATACTGCTATTTGCATGAAAACTACATGCCTATGACCAGATGAGGATCACCTTTGAAAATGTGGCCTTTTTTAATTATATTTCATACTCCACAAAAAATGGCCTAAAAACAACTTAACAGGATATAATAAGGCCCTGGCATCCAAATGAATAAGGAACAATATAAAAAATCAGCAGCACTTTATAAAGAGGACAGAGAACAAAATATACGAAGAAAACCATAAAACCAACAGATAAAACAAAGAAGCCAGATTTCCCCAGGTGCAATCTAACAGGACATAATTTTGCCTTCATAACTCTAGCAATACTCATCTATTTCAGCATGTAATGATCCTGTTTAAAGTATCCAGAAACAATAAATGGTCTGGCCCAGTAGCTTTGTACATATTCAACTTTGTTTGAGTGTGGCTCACATATCTGGACCTCCAGCTGTTAACTAACTTCACCAACCACCCCCTCTGTCTTTGCTTCTGTGTATGTCACACTTCATTTCTGGCTCTGCAAGGTGTCTGAAGTCCCAAATGCACCACTTGTCCTTCCTGTAAACCCCATCAAGCGGTATCCCTCCCCCAACTGCCTCCTTTGTGTAAGTTCAATTCTACCACCATTAGAGAATCAATCCGGAATTTTTCCATTGACTTCAATTCAGAAGAAAAGATCGGGCCCTTCAGCAATTTCCACCCAGTTCTTTCTATTATGATTTGTTTTCAATCAGGGTTCAGGGCCTCATTGTTCTAGGCACTGTCACAACAAAACAATGGTCCCGTACCCCAAATAGTCCTGCAGCATCATGCAAAAGATGCCAGAAATGCCAGTCAGGAATTTACCTTGATAACCTCTGGTGTAATGCTTTCTTAATATCTGTGGTTTCTAATTCTGTCCAATTACACCACTGAGGTCCTGAATTAGAATTAAGGGGGTTAAGTTACACAGTAGGTTTTCTGAGACAACTGTTTGAAAATCAGTTAAAAGTATGTATTTTAGAAAAAGGAAGTAAATAAATGCCTAATCTTTTGCACTGAAACACAAGCAATATAGAATTTTTTTTTTAAATGTGTGCTACCATCTCCAAGCCTCATCACCTCTCTCAGTGAAATCCCTCTTCAAATACCTGCACACTTTCATTTCCACCCATACCCTTTCCTTGCACCTTCTACAGAGCTATATTAAATTTGTTAGTCTCTAAGGTGCCACAAGTACTCACTCATTCTTTATGCTTAATGATGTGCTTCTAATAAAGAGAATTTAATTCCTACTTTTTGCCTAGAGTGACTCTGACTTTCAAATTATATTTTAAACATAGGAACTTATATGGAATGGTTTAGGAATAAAAATAAATTAACATGTACAAGAAATATGAAATAGAAAAACAAATAGGACAATTTCACTGCTCTACATGGGAAAAACCCACACAGAGCTTATTTCATCTTGTGAATTTTCTGCAGACTAAGCTAAGGGGAAAGAAAGAGTTTCTCTAATTGTTTTAAACCATGGATGAAAAGAACCTAACATGATCACCCTTGATTAACATGCTTATTATATAATATATAAACAGAAACCAGGGAGACAACCTGGGCCACGAGAAATAAATGAGGAGGAAGCTTTCTACAGAATCCAAAACAAGCATCATTCAGAATCTGTAAACAACTGAAGCTAGCTGATCTAAAACTCATATTATAGGTAGAGCATGTACCTCTTTCTCTCTATTAGAAATATTTAGATAACATCCTTAATGTCTTTATTATTTAACTTCATGTCTCCACATTCCCAATCCTTTTATATTGATAGTTCCCAATGTATCCTCTACCCAAAGAAACTGGACTTTGTGAAGAAAAATCCATTCTAGTGCCAAAAGATATTGATAATTAACATTTATGTCATGAAACTTGTAATACCAGTTTGCTAAATAAAGCTAGCTTTCATTATTATTTTAGATTTTAATTTAGTCATCCAAGGTTACTCAGCTTCATGTTAATAAATTATAAAGGGCAGAGACTTAACTCATATTGATATACAAGTTATTGAATTATGACTGAAAAAGTAAGGAGGTTCATAACCTTGTTTGAATATCTGATCCGGCCTTGAAAGAAGGTGATTTATGGGATCGACAAACCCTCATCATTTCAAGAATCGGCATCTGAGAACAAGATTTTCCTCTATAACACAAAGAGCGGAGCAAATCAGTTAAGTCTCTACTAGAAGCTACAACTTTGTTTATGTAAGAGTCATACAAGGTTACAAGGTCTGAGAATAGTCTGCCAGTAAGAGTATGGATTTTAGAACAAATAAATAGCTACATACTGCATAAAAATTGGAAGTTTTGAAACTACTTCTCTGATAATTCAGCACTAGCCATGCTACAGCATGTTCTAATTTACCATTTGGTATATGCTTTTGAAAATACTGAAAGTACATGCCAGTGGTCAACTAAATCATAGAAAATTCAAGCCCTATTTTACATGATGGGTGAGACATTGAAAACTGCATGACTTAGAAATGCCAGTCCCATTAAAAGTTAATGAGACTTATGTTCCTAAATCACTTACTCTCTTTTGAAAATCTCACCCATTTTCGTTTCAGGGCTACTGCTGCCAATCACCAGTATTTTTAAGATAGTACATTTTTGTAATTATCTGGCATAATAAAAAGCACCAAAATTGTTTCCTGGAGAAAAACAAATCCAGAAACCCTAAAATACTGCAGCACTTCTGTTTCACTTTCTGTACCAATGATGAGAGGATTCTGTGAAGACAGACTTTTTTACAGGATCTGAAAAATTTCTATAGTAATCAAACATATATGCCCATATTAAGCACCATAGACTGCCAAATTCAGAGAAACAGAAAACACTCTAGACTTGTGCATGGAATGCTTTTATGTGTTATTTCAAATGCCCTTCCTGAAGTTCTTATGGTGATCTGCGGAGGAGGAGGGAAGAATTCTGAAGATAAAAGTAAATTCCAGTGCCACTTTCTATGATTGTGAACCATGGGAAGCCAGGCACTGGAATTTATCGCTGGCATTTGCACATCGTTAAATCCAAATGTCACCCACTTTCTAGAATACCACCTAAGCTAAAAGAACTGCAAAATCAAGGTGCAAACGGGTAATACACCAGGCAGTCACGATGCACCCAAACTTGTAGATTGTGCAAGGAATATCAGGTTGCAACCTGTATAAGTGCAGGAAACTGTGCAAAAGGGGCTAAAACTGTTTTTCTTTAATAATTGTATTCTCTGCCATGCATTGTCAGGGATTGAAGAAAGCACATGCCCAGCTTTCATTATCTGAAGATAACCTTCAAATGTAAACCAGTGCAGACCTGTCTTCCTGAGTCTGCAAACTGGCAGTTCAGACTTCTATTCCGCCTCACAATGCTGCCAAGCACTAGCAGCTTTGGTCAGTTTCACTGCTGTTATTCAGAACCCCAGGGGTGACGGTAAAACTGAGAAAAATGGTGCCTCTTTCAGGAAAAGTAAGTTCAAGCAGAATCAGGCACTGGAGCTATTCATAGAAGCTCAATCCCTGCTTCCCTCCTCCCATGGGTAGGAGGAGGGGATTTCTCCCTTTGGGTCTTGAAAAAACAAGAGTGAAAAACAGGGTGCTGGGCTATGGGGGAGATCTGTGTGTGTCAGGGCACTGCGGGTCTGTGTGGGGCATTGTGCAGTTATGGTGTGGGGCTGTGGGGAAGGGCACTGGGAGGGAGGAAGGAAGGGAGGGGAAATCTGTGTGTATTGGGAAACTAGAGAGTGGGGGTTTCTGTGTGGGGTGCTGGGCAGCTGTGGTGGGGCTGTGGGCAGGGGTGTGCTGGGCGAGGTGTGTGTGCACAGCACTGTGCATTTGTGGTGGAAGAGTTGTAGGGGGGTGCTGGGCAGGGGAGCTCTGTGGCACAGCATGGGCGCACCCCAATAGGAAAGGGCACGCTGGTAGCACACGGCCAGGCGGACCAGTGTGCCTCTGGCTCCCAACGGGGCTGCGCACCTGTGTCTGTCTGTCTCCCCCCCAGCTCCACCAACGTGGCCTGATAGTTCACGCTTGCGATCTGGTCACCCTCCCGCTCCTCCATCCTTCCTCCCTTCCCTGCGTCCCCCCCAGCCCTGTCCTCTGTCCCCGTCCCCTGTCTCCATCCGTCCCTGCCCCTTCGTCCCCTGCCCCCATCCTCCTGTCCCCCCAGCCCCGTCCTCCCCCCCGCCCCCGGTCTCCCTCCGTCCCTGCCCCCTTCATTTGTCCAGCCCAGCTCCCTGTCCCCCAGCCCTGCTGGGGGGGCGGCATCCCCTGCGCTGCGTCCAGCACCCGCTCCAGCCGCTGCCCGGGCAGGCTGTGCAGGGTGGGGACATCGCCACCCGCCTGCCTCAGGGCACCTGCCCCACGTGTCAGGGGGCTGCTGGTGGCTGCCTGCAGACAGCACGGGAAGAACCAGACAGCCCTGCCAACGCAGCCGCTGCTCGGACCCGGATCCACGCTGCTGTGCCACCGAGACGCTCAAGTGCCACGGGAGCAGGGGACACCCCACCCCAGGGAAGTGTCAGGGCTGCTCGGGCTGGGAGCCCGGCGGAGAGTCCAGCCGGGAGGAACTCAAAGGGGGTAAAACGTTGCACCAAAATGAAAAGTTGCAAGACAAAAACCCTTCAATTACAGCTCGGACGGGCCCCTCCGGAGCAGGGGCGGGGCCAGCCGCGTCCCGCCGCCGGGCAGCATGGCAGCAGCAGCAGCAGGAGGGCGGCGCGAGACGGCTCCCGGGGATTCCTGCTCGCGCCGCTGCCCAGGAGAACCGCTGCTGCTGCGAGCTGCGTGCGCGGTGGGTGGAGGGGGCCATCCTCGCGGGCGGGCTCAGCGCGCAGAGCGCTGACACTGTCCGTTGGGAACTGTCACGCCGCGCGGCCGGGCCGCCCCACTTGTGACGTCACCGCCCTCTGTCGCCGCGGCAACCGCAAAACAAACGTTCTCGACACACGTGGGGCAGGGAGAGTGGGATGGGCCATTATTGCAAACAAAGCAGCTGGCTGGCGGCGCGCGGGGCAATGACGTCGGCGAGGAGAGTCCGCCCCCGCTCGCGGCGGATGCAGGGACCCGGGACGGAGGGGGACAGGGGGCGGGGACGGATGGAGACAGGACGGGACAGAGGGACAGGGCTGGGGTGCAGGGATGGACGGAGGGACGGAGGGGGCAGGGACGGATGGACAGAGCGGACGGGACAGAGGACAGGGCTGGGGGGACGCAGGGAAGGGAGTGAAGGATGGAGGGAGCGGGAGGGTGACGAGATCGCAAGCGTGAACTATCAGGCGACGTTGGTGGAGCTGGGGGGAGACAGACAGACACAGGCGCGCAGCCCCGTTGGTAGCCAGAGGCACACTGGTCCGCCTGGCCGTGTGCTACCAGCGTGCCACTTTCCTATGTGCCTAAGGCATTCCTATGTTATTCCATAACATTCCCTATGTGCCATAACATTCTTATGTGCTGAATAAGAGCACATAACATTCCTATAATTCCCCTCCCAGCACCAGGAGGGAGTGTGTGTGTGCCCTTTCCTATTCTTATGCTGCACAGTCAATTACTGTGGTAGCAGAACTGGAAACTGAAAAGGTAGCAGGCAGGACTATGCACAAAGAGAAAGGGATGTAGACCTTGCCCCTTTTGTACCTGCCCAGGGACCTGTGGTCACAGGCCTTCCCTAATTTGGAGGGAACCAAGGAATATAAAAAGTAATCTCTTATAAATTAGACAATGTTGTCTGACCGCTAGAGTTGGAATCTTGATACTAATTTTTTCCTAATGATTGTAAGTTATTTACAGTCACCTGTGGCTGGCCTTTGAGGACTGACAAATCACAGCCAGAAGCTCTTTGATTTTTGAGGAAGGCCCCAGATCATTTGCAGTTAGAGTGGGCAGCACCACTCCAGGCTACCGTTGATACATTAGGACCATCACAAGTTCTTCTGCTGAGCATCAGCATGACGTTTGACCACAAAAGGGGCAGACAAATAGAAGAGGCAATATAGTATGTAGTGGGCTCAGGGATGAGAACAAAGGACTGAAAATCCTAAGCGTTGACACTGGCTCCCCACTGTGGCCCTGGTCAAATCATAGGCCAAATTCCATACTTGAGTGCCTATAGTTATGTACCTACAACATTCCTATGTGCCATAACATTCTTATGTGCTGAATAAGGCGCATAACATTCCTGTGTTCCCTCCCAACACCAGGAGGAGTGTGTGTGTGCCCTTTCCTATTCTTATGTGCTGATCAGTACTGTGGTAGCAGAACTGAAACTGAAAAGGAGCAGGCAGGACTATGCACAAAGAGAAAAGGGATGTAGACCTGCCCTTTGTACCCTGCAGGACCTGTGGTCACAGGCCCTTCCTAATTTGTGGGGAACCAAGGAATATAAAAAGTAATCTCTTGTAAATTGAACCAATGTTGTCTGACTGCTAGAGTTGGAATCTTGATACTAATTTTTCCTAATGATTGTAAGTTATTTACAGTCACCTGGCTGGCCTTTGAGGAGTGACAAATCACAGCCAGAAGCTCTTTGATTTTTGGAAAGGCCCCAGATCATTTTGCAGCTGGAGTGGGCAGCACCACTCAGGCTACCGTTGATACATTTGTACCATCACAAGTTCTTCTGCTGAGCATCCAGCATGACGTTTGACCACAAAAAGGGGCAGACAAATAGAAGAGGCAATATAGTATGTAGTGGGCTCAGGGATGAGAACAAAGGACTAATCCTAGCGTTGACACTGGCTCCCACTGTGGCCCTGGTCAAGTCACATAGGCCAAAATTTCCATACTTGAGTGCCTATAGTTATGTAACTAAATCATTGACTTTAATAGGGTATTAGAGCAGTGGAAGCTACTCCAGCCATTGATCTTTTCCCATTTTGCATACTGAAGAGGGGGAGTGCTTCCTTGTGTCCCCCCTTGCAAGGATTCCCAGCACCCACGAGTTACTCATGTGGGTATTGAACATAAAATTTTCCCCATGCAAAAATACATTTTGTTTTCAAACAATCCAAGGACTTAGTTGACACGGAGAATTTTTTTAGAAAAAGGGCAAAATAGCTTGACATTTCAAAAGAAATCACTGTTTAATTTTCTTTATAGTTCAAACATTATTTTAAAGGAGTTGAAATCAGATGTTCCTGAGGTTTAACAATGAATTGTATACATAGCTCCCAGAATGGAACCTGTGCAAACAAAAATAAACAATAATAGTGTCTTTTAAATTCACTGTATTTTTAAAGACACACAGAGGAGAATCAGCCAGGCTGATTCATTGTATTTTCCTGTGCTGATGAAGGAATTAGAGACAATAACAGAGCTTGACAAAACCAGCTAAAGCCACCAAACCAACTGGAGGGTTAAATCTATCAATCAGCAGTAAATATGAAATATAGGGGGGTGGGATCAGGGCGATGCCCTGGGGAGAAGCCCAGAGAACTTCTCTTCCCCAAATGTCAGAAGAGGGAAGGTGCTGGGATTTTTATCCGAATGCCCTCCCTGAGTCCTGTTTAGAGATTCAGGTTCTTTAACATTATAGCTGTCCCAAGTTTGCATAGTGCAATGCTTGAATTTACATGAAGAGAAAGTAGAGAGTAAGTAGTAAAGTTCTTCCAATTTTAAACTAGATGTATATTAAATTAAATCTGTGCTAATTAATCAGAGGCATAAAGAGTATTTAAGACAACAGCTCAGCCCCTCTCATCCACCCTCTCTCCATCACCATTGCCAACTTTCTCTGGATGTGTTTTTATGGATAAACTGAACTGATCTGACTGGCTGAATCAAACAATAAGTTGTTCTAAACGAATCACGATGCTTCAGGTCAATAACTGTTTGGGAAACATCTGTTACGTTACTGCTTCAACATTCAGCTGAGAAAATTATTAGATATATATTCTGATAATTTGAACAGAAACAAAGTCATCGTAACAGAACATTGAGAGAGGATCAAAGCCTTAGGTTTTGAAAATAAATATCACACGTCAACATTTTTTCCATAAATGCTTCGGCAGCGGGAGACCATTATCCTAAGATAACATTCTCCAGCAGAGAGATGATCTCTTAATTAGAGCAATATGTAAACTACTTTAGGATGCTTGATATAAATCCTGCAAACTGATTCATTGATACTTTTACTAAGATGAATTTTGATATCATGGGATGAAATCCTGGCCCTATTGTAGTTTATAGAACGAGGAGTACTCGTGTCACCTTAGAGACTAACACATTTATTTGGGCATAAGCTTTCATGGGCTAAAACCCACTTCATCAGATGCATGCAGTGGAAAATACAGTAAGAAGATATATATACAGAGAACATGAAAAAATGGGGGTTGCCATACCAACTCTAACAAGATTAATCAATTAAGGTGGGATATTAACAGAAGGATAAAAAAAAACTTTTGTATTTATAAACAGGATATCAAACAGTTGACAAGAAGGTGAGAGAAACACTAGGGGAAAAATTAGCATGGGAAATTTTTTGGAAAAGTTATTTTGTTGAAGAATTGCGACTTTTGGGTCTGTAATCAAGCGTCTAGGGAGGTTGAAGTGTTCTCCGACTGGTTTTTGAATGTTATAATTCTTGACGTCTGATTTGTGTCCTTTTATTCTTTTATGTAGAGACTGTCTGGGTTGGCCAATGTACATGGCAGAGGGGCATTGCTGGCACATGATGGCATATATCACGTTGGTAGATGTGCAGGTGAAGGAGCCCCTGATGGTGGGGCTGATGTGATTAGGTCCTATGATGGTGTCCCTGAATAGATATGTGGACTGAGTTGGCAACTGGCTTTGTTGCAAGGATAGGTTCCTTGGTTATTATTGTTGTTGTGTGGCGTGTGCTTGCTTCAGGTTGGGGGCTGTCTGTAGCGAGGACTGTCCTGTCTCCCAAGGTCTGCGAGAGTGAGGATCATCCTTCAGGATAGGTTGTAGATCCTTGATGATGCGCTGGAGGTTTTAGTTGGGGGCTGAAGGTGACGGCTAGTGGCGTTCTGTTATTTTCTTTGTTGGGCCTGTCCTGTGGTAGGTCACTTCAGGGTACTCTTCTGGCTCTGGAACACCTGACATTGGCCACTGTCGGTAGACAGATACTGGGCTAGATGGACCTTTGGTCTGAGCCGGTCCGGCCGTTCTTATGTTCTTATACTTGGGGAAAATGACTAGCAACCTGGCTACCATGGTATGAGCTATCTTTGACAACTGATTGCCTCCTTATTACCAGAACATCATTACAGAAAGGAAGCTTGTAATGAAACAGGGTCAGATGTGGATAGCCGGGATAGCCTCCTGCTGTGCTCATTTGGGTTTGTACTGTAGTACGGTGCAGTGTTTCTTTACAAAGGGCAATTGTTTGCTACTTTCCTTAGTAGGGACTAGGTGAAAATAAGATGAAAAATTCCAGCTTTTTGTTGGATATTGTTTATCTGCTCCTTGCACATTCAGGGTAATAGCTTAGAACTTTCACTGAAACTGAAGTTGCATAAAATGAGTTTTGTTTTAATACAGTTTAATTTAATTACTTTCAATTCTCTGATAAACACAGCATTGAGTGGTGAAAAAGGGACTGTCACAAAGATAATTATGGCAATAAAATATATACTGAAAACAACAGATGAGTAAGAGTTTCATTGTTTAAATAGTACATAGAAAGAAAAAACTATTATATATTAAGAAAAAAATAGAGAAATTAACAAACCAAAAAAACCTTCATTTAACGTTACTTACGTTTGCTTTCATCAATAAAATAAACCATCAAATAATTAGGAAATACAAAGTCAACATTTTCAAAAACGATTAAAAGGTTACGAAATTTTACGTTCTCTTGTTAGCAAATGTCCAAATAAGTGTTGCCCTGGGCACCCTTAATTCAGTCCTCTTGTGCATTTCCATGATGATGCAGACTTTCATTACCTGATCCCAGGAAGAAGATCAGCAGGAAGAAATGGAATAAGAGGAAAGAGAAGATGAGAAAAGAGGAAAGGAGGAAGAGGAAGCCCAAAGGACAAAATTCAAACACCATGGCGAGTCACAGATTCATAAATTCCAAGGCCGAAAGGAACCACTCTGGTCTGACTTTCTATTTAACATCGGCCATTGAATTTCCCTGAAAATAATTCCCACAGAAATTAAAGCAGATTGTTTAGAAAATCACACAATCTTGATTTTTTTTAAAAAAGGCCAGTTGTGGAGGATCCAGCACAACCCTCGGTGAATGGCTCCAAACCCTGAGGTTAAAAATGCGCGCTTTCTCTCTAGTGTGAATTGGTCTAGGCTTCAACTTTCAGCCATTGTCTGCTCTTAACCTTTATCTGCTAAAGTGAAGAGCTCATTAGTAAATATTTCTTCCCTTAGGCTCACCGCTTAACCTTCTCTTTGAATGAGCTCCTGTACTCTGTCAGCACAAGGAGTGTTTGCTAATCCTTTCATCATTCATGTGGCTCTTCTGTGAACCCTGTCCAATGTGAGAGCATCTGTCTCAAACTGTGGACACCAGAAGTGGACACAATTTTCCAGGAGTGGTTGCACCAGTGCTCAGTATACAAATATGGAACCTCTCTATTTCTACTTGAGATTCTGCTCTTTGTATGGCTCCAAGAGTCACTTTGGCCACTGGGAACTCATGGGGAGCTGATTATCCCCCATGACCCCAAGTCTTTTTCAGAGCTGGTGGTTCCCAGGTTTGAATCCTCTATCTTGTACACAGAGCCTATATTTTGTCTTACTTTCTACACAGGTGATGACTTCTTTCGACAAAATCTAAACACAGAAATGAAAAAAACTCACAAAGTATCTCCTCCCCACCAATCCCCTTGGTCCTCACAGAGAGACAGCAAAGATGGAGGCTTGCTGCAACCAGGCTACAGGGGTCTCCGAGCTTCCCCCTGCCCCATCCCTGTCCTGCCTGGCTGTTGTCAAGGGAGCTCTGTGAGGTCACATCCGCCTCATTGTCTTTGCCCAATAGGCTGAATTCCTGCCAAAGGCCTTTGTGAAGTCACTGCCACTCTCACCTTTCCCTTGCAGGCCTGATGTCTGCCCCTGGCCAGCCCGGTTCGATGTTTGAGTTGCACCCCAAGATCTCCCCACTTGGTCATTATTGATTCTGGGGAGCAAGCAGGCTACCCAGTAAAACAGCAGAGTCTGTTCCTCACCCCACAATGAGTTTTTCACAGAGGTGTCAGTTGAGAAACAATTTGATGGCCTAATCTGGCCTCTATTTCTCAGGCTATGAAATTTCACACACTTAGCACCATATTAAGCCCAATCGCTTGTAGGAATTCACTAAAAGGCACCTTCCAGAATGACAACAAGTTGTGATGTGAGGATAGCTGGAAACAGAGAATCCACCTTTCCCCTAGGTAATTTGTTCCAGTGGCTAGTGTCTCTCACTGTCAAAAATGTGTGCCTTACATTTCATTTGAATTTCTCAGGCTTCAGCTGACAGCCATTGGTTCTTGTTGTGCCTTTCTTGGCTAGATTGAATTAGCCCTGCCCCATGAAATCCAATCTCCCCGTCCTGCTGGGAGCCCCTCAGGCAGGAGCACCCCAGTAGGTGCCTCCTAGCTGTTTGTCTTCTGGATTTGGGACAGGACTTCCCCTGTATGGATGCTCTCCGTAGGGATATCAGATGCACCTCCAGAGGCAGTGCAGAAGCAAGTGCACTGCATCAGCCTGTCATTGGGATCAGGGCTTTGGCCTTGGCAGCTTCTGCTTCAGCCACATCTCTGGGTGCCCAGGCTCAGGGCTTCTGACCCCTGTGGCCACCTCCACATTTGGGAATGTCTTGTAGTTTCAGAACGGTTGGTGGCTCCTTCCCTCCAAGCCCAGGTCTGAAGGCAGGACGGCAGTGAGGGTGGCAATGCTGTGACTCTCCTACAACAACCTTTGAACTCTTCCACTCTTCCATTTTGGTGGGGAAGCCCACCAAACAACATCTCATTGAGATGGACGTGTTCCCAGGGAATGTCTCAATTACAAGGAATCAACATTTCCCAGCTGAAATAAATGTTGTGCTGGAAAACTTTCTTTTTTTTTTCCTTTCGAAAGGACTTTTGGATTCAGATTTTTTTTTTTTTTTTTTAGACTGTGGCTTTTCTGTTTTGTGGCACACAAGCAGACAAGTTAGAGAAAACATAAAATATTCTTGCTGAAAGTTTGCAATATCTTGTCAATTTGTTTATTAAGACCAGAACAATAGCACATAAGAACCCAAAAATCAGAGGGAGAGAACATAGGCTACTGCCTATAACAGAGAGGCACAACTCACTGGGTACCTGCTGACTGACTGGTGCTAAGTCCCAAGTTTGTTCTGCCTTACTGAGCTGCCTAGCATGCAAGCACGTACAGAAACGCTGCCCAACATGTAACGTCACAGTATTCAATTTTAACACAACTGCAAATACATCAGAGCATCAACATTTTCTGTTTTACAAGGTCTCTCCTTTTTTGGAACCCTTGTTTCTAAAAAAGCCATGCGAGACTTGAATCAAATTTCAGAGACTAATTATCATGTGTGTGGCATCATCATTAATGCCTGTTCTATGTAGTTAGGTTATTGTCTTCTTTAGGAAATTTGGGGAAACAGGAGCCCTGGGAAACCCTCCTCCCCTCATACACACTGCACATTTGCTGCTACCTGGTGCTGGCTGAGCAGTAGCATTGTGACATCAGAGAGGATCCACCACTCAGCACCCGTCCCTCCAGTTCATTTGCATACTTGCGGAGAATGAATAGCAACCTGGCTACCATGGCAAGAGCTACCTTTGATGACTGATTGCCCCCTTGTTACCAGAGCATCATTACAGAAAGGAAGTTTGTAAAGAAACAGGGCCAGATGTGGATAGCCGCGATAGCCTCCTGCTGTGCTCATTTGAGTTTGTACTGTAGTAGGGTGCAGTGTTTCTTTACAAAGGGCAATTGTTTGCTACTTTCCTTAGTAAGGACTAGGTGAAAATAAGATGAAAAATTCCAGCTCTTTTTCTTGGATATTGTTTATCTGCTCCTTGCACATTCAGGGTTATAGCTTAGAACTTTAGCGGAAACTGAAGTTGCATAAAATGAGTTTTGTTTTAATACAGTTTAATTTAATTACTTTCAATTCTCTGATAAACACAGGATTGAGTGGTGAAAAAGGGACCTTCACAAAGATAAGAATGGCAATAAAATATATATTGAAAAGAACAGATGAGTAAGAGCTTCATTGTTTAAACAGTACATAGAAAGAAAAAACTATTATATATTAAGAAAAAAATAAGGAAAGTAACAAACCAAAAACCCCTTCATTTAACATTACTTAAGTTTGCTTTCATTAATAAAATAAACCAAAAAATAATTAGGAAAAGAAAGTCAGGATTTTCAAAAATGATTAAAAGGTTATGAAATTTTTACTCTTCAGCTGACAGCCATTGGTTCTTGTTGTGCCTTTCTTGGCTAGATCGAATTAGCCCTGCCCCGTGAAATCCGATCTCCCTGTCCTGCTGGACCCCCCAGCCAGGAGAACCCAGTAGGGGCCTCCTAGCTGTTTCTCTGCCCGGCTGGGGACAGGACTTCCTCTCCGTGGGGATATCAGACGCACTTGCAGAGGCAATGCAGAAGTGAGTGTGCTGCATCAGCCCGGTGTTGGGCTCAGGGCTTTGGCCTTGGCAGCTTCTGCTCCAGTCACATCTCTGGGTGCCCGGACTCAGAGCTTCTGGCCCCCTGTGGCTGCAGCCAGGGCTGGGGCACTGGGCTCAGGACTTTCATGCCCTTCCCAACTCCTGACGGCACTCTGGGTACCTGGGCTCAGGGCTTCTGCCTGGCATCTGAAGTGAGAGCTCTGGGCTTCCCTTGCAGTTCCTTCTGGGGCTCAGGGGTCCATTTCTCTGAATGCCCCGAAAATGGTAGGAGCCAAGCTGTTCCCAAATAATAGGTAGGAACTGAGGTGCTACAACATGAAACCTCTCTGAGGCTCTTATCTGCTCCACAGGGATGTCTGTCTTCTCACTCAATTAGCCGTGGGAAAGGGGAAAACCCCAAGGAGGCTCCTCCTCGCGCTCACAGGCTGTCGGGGGCAGAGAATTCACCCCAAGGCCACGCTTGTGAGTCTGTATCATAACACGCATGCACAACAGCACTGCACAAAGTTTATAAACGTCACCTTAACTCTGATGGTTCCTAACGTTTAAAGGCCCCCCGGGGTGCAACTTGGAGCTGGGGTACCGCTGAGCTCTCTGTCTCCCCAGCCTGGGCTCCCTCTCACACTGCTGCTGGGAGAAGATGCAGCTCGCTCCCGTCCCTGCACTCACACAAACCTTTGCACAGGCAGGGACACACCCAGCTGCAGGGACCAGGAAGCTTCTCCCCAGCTCCCCAGCCTAGGTCCCCAGTGCTGCAGCGTCTTGCCCTGGCCAAAAGCCTGGGATCACTTTATTACCCAGTCTGCTCCTCCCTCCAAGTGGAGAGGATCATGCACCAGTCTCTGGTCCTGAGCAGGTGCCCCAACCACATCTAGCAAAACGAAGAGTTTTAGGGGGAAATAGAACACACATTGATTAACTATGCAAAGATAGGCTTGAAGGGATTGTAAGCAATGAGCGCACAGCTCAATGCAGGTTACCCAAGAACTGAACCAAAAGAACCCTCTGCTTTGGCCTCAGCGGCAGATCTGGGGCGGTGAGAGCTGAATTCCAGACTCACTTTCCTGCTCAGCCGCAGCTCTTTCCCCCAGGTCTCTCCCCTCGCCGGCAGGCTCCGGCTCAGCGGCTGGCTCCAGCCACCGCAAAGAGTCCGAACCCTCCCTGCCCCCCAGAGCTGGGCACAAAGGGGCTAATGCAGATCTCTCCCCCATACAGACCCGGCTGGGGCAGCAGCAGCATCCCAGGCACCCACCGGCCCCCCAGCAGCCCCCACACTCCAAATGCCCTGCACCGCACACACCCGCCGGCCTCACAGCTCCTCCCCACCCTCCCATGGTCTCATGGGCTCATAGACTCGAAGGTCAGAAGGGACCATAATGATCATCTAGTCCCACCTCCTTCACAATGCAGGCCACACAATCTCACCCATCCACTTCTATAGCAAACCCCCAACCTATGTCTGACTTACTGAACTCCTCAAATTGTGCTTTGAAGACCTCAAGCTGCAGAGAATCCTCTAGCAAGTGACCAGTGCCCCATGCTGCAGAGGAAGGCGAGAAACCTCCAGGGTCTCTGCCAATCTGCCCTGGAGGAAAATTCCTTCCCGACCCCAAAGATGCTGATCACTTAAACCCTTAGCATGTGGGCAAGACTCACCAGCCAGCACCCACGAGAGAATTCTCTGCAGTAACTCACATCCCAACCCATCTAACATCCCATCCAGACCACTGGGCATACTTACCTGCTGAGAATCAAAGATCAATTGCCAAATTCATTGCCAAAATTAGGCTAGCCCATCATACCATCCCCTCCATAAACGTATTAAGCGTAGTCTTGAAGCCAGATATGTCTTTTGCCCCCAATACTCCCCTTGGAAGGCAAGTCTAAACTCCTAGTGTCCACTTGATAGCCACTGGTTCTTCTTCTTCTGCACAGCATCGCTCGTGGAGAACAAGGACCTGCACATCTACAGTCGTACTTTATCTTTGTTTCAAGAATGAAAACAAACTACCGCCTCAGAGGACCAGAACGGATTTCAGCTGATGGACAGCTTTCCTCAGTGTTTGTACATTTTAACAGGAAGATATTGAATGATGAAATTCATTTCACGTCCCCGTTCAGCGGAACTCCTGAACATACAGGAGATGGATATGAAAATATAGATCAATTAAAAAAGAGGACATGTAAGAGAGCAGCTGGACTTGAACCAGAAACCTCTCGATCCACCCTCAAATGCACCACCACTGAGTTCCCTGAGGCAGCTGAGTGCTGGAGCCAGTGATCTTGAAGAGTATGAAGGGGACACTTATTTCAAAGAGCTTCTCTTCCATTCCCAGACATGAGTGGTTTTAAAAATGGAGTTTCATTACATTTTCTATGTGCATGTAAACACCAGAGCTTGCACAATCCCCACAACTGCTCAGTCTCACCAGAGCACAATAACTTTGGAGGCCCCACACCCAGCTACCCAGCTCTGCGGCCTTTAACCTCTTCAGCAGTTCTCCAATGCCTTAAAGCCACAGGGCACAGCATGGAATTTGACCCCATTAATCCTAAATCAATTTGGATGAAAAATCTTTGCAAAAATATTTTGTTTTCCAAACCAAAAGCATCTCCCGTTTGTGGCGTCCCCTTAAAGTGTCTCTTCGCACACAAAGAGGAGACACTTCAATTTGGAAACGAGATAAGATGCTTCAGTCAGGGTAAGCAGTTGCTCCCTTCATGATTGAAAGATCATAAAATGCCAGTAAAATTGACTTTCAGCCCTTACACAGCAGACCCCACTGACGGCATCTCCCCGGGGCCGGGTGGAGCCAGCTCACCTTATCAAACCTTCCCATACCCGGGGGAACGGGAAAGTGCGAAGCTGCAGCGCCACCTAGCGGCCACAGGACAAATCGCCGGCTGCTGCACCTGTGGGCACTGGGAGTTCGCTTAACATGGAAAGCTGCCTAATGCAAGGTTGGCAAAACGGGGGTCTGCTGCACTACATCATCATCTGCAATGACTCAACCCGATAGGACACCTCCTGTGCTACGCTGCTACTAGTGACCCTCTCAAACAGGTCCCCACAGCTCCCCAGCCTCCCCCCACCAGGAGGCAGCTAGGAGAGGCTTGTTACACTGCTCTACAGCCAAAATGCTTCTGAAATAAATGGAGTCCAACTTTACTAATTCTGGGTCACTGAGAACGAAAATGATGCTTAAAATTCTTGATTGGCTCTAGTTTTCAAGATATGCTATTGAGTCAGTATTTATGACCCTTGACTTGGGAATGGTGGAGGATAAGTGAGTTATGAAGGGACGGGATCTCAATTTAAACCAGTAATGACTATAATACATCTTTGACTGGATCTATGAATAAATCTATGAATGGCTTTGGACAGTACTTGCTTTTTAGGCAAAACAATGAAGGATACAATCTGAAGCTGGTATTGCCTCATACATGATATGAATTGCATCATGTTATTCCTAGAAGTCATGGATGATGCAATCATAATGAAGCTGAACCAATTGCCCTATATCAGCTCTAGAAATCATACAGTGTCTTGCTCTCTTATTTGTCAGTGTTTGATTTTGCAAAGGGACCCATTTCTCTTTAGCCAAAGTGAGCAGAGATGCCTCGTACTTGTGTGAACAGTGCAGATAACTTGTGCTATGTTTGTGGTGAGGTGACTTTTACATCACAAAAGTGCAGTATAAACACTATGGTTAAGAAAGCCTATCACTTTTCTTTTGGCTACAAAATTGGAGATCAGGTGTGTGTTGGAAGCAATGAGTGTGGCAATCTCAGTGAGCCGACGGAGGGTGACGGTGGTCAGAGAGAGACAAAGGAAGGTTAAAGGGGCAATGATGGGCATAACGATGATGATTGTGTTGTATTTCATTCCTTAGATCTGGTGCCACGGCCGTCCCTTTAGCCTTGTAGTTTACCAAGAGTAAAACTAAATATCTGTTGAGATACAAGGGAGAGTCTGTGTCCATTCCTGCTAGCTGCACAGGGGTTTGACGTTGCTGCTTTCAATCCTCCGGCTCTGCCGAGACAAGGAACAATTCAGGCGGTCACTGAACTGAAGGAGGGAGACGATCTTCTGACAGGGAGGGACGGCTCCTCTTAAAGGTGTTTGGCAGGCAGCCTCCTTCGCAGGTCTGTCCCGACAACACCCAGTTGAAAGGGGACTCTCCTCAGCCCTCCTCAGCCCGGTGAAAAGGAGTGAGTGAGCGTGGGGGAGAGCGAGCGACGGAGGGAGATGGATTGAGTGGGCCGGGACCTCGGTGAAGGGGCAGGATGAGGGTGTTCGGTTTTGTTGGGTCAGAAAGTTGGCAACCTCAGATCCAGGGGAAACAACTCAAACACTCAATGAGTCTGGCCAGGGGCAGGACATCAGCTTTGAGGGGAGGGGTGGGTGTGGCAGTGACATCACAAAGGGCTTTTGCAGGAACTCGGCCTATTGGGCAAAGGTGTTGGGAGGGGGTGACCTCACAAAGAGATCCCGACATCAGCCGGGCAGGACAGAGGTGCAGGGCCAGGCCAGTCTCTGAGACCTCCCGGCTTTGCTGCCGCAAGTCTCCTTCGCGAGGTCTCTCCTCGAGGGCTGAGAGAGAATTAGGATTCAGAGTTGTGAGCATGAGGAGGAACCTCTGTGGAGTTTTCTCCTTTCCTACCACTGATTGTGCCGAAAACAAACTTCCATTTGAGAAGGTAAGAGGCTCAGAGAGCTTTGGAACCTTTTCCGTCTGATCCACCTGGCGCAGGCAGCATTCTAGGCCCAGACAGCACTGGCTTCAGGTGGCAGAATTTGATTTCCTCCCTAGGTTTTGATGATTGGAATCCCTGGGGACATTGGGGTGTATCCTTTGTGGTTTATCTTTTCCTCTTTCCTCCTTCCTTTCTCCTCTTCTCTTGCTTCTTTTTTCCCTTTTCCAGCTTCCCTCCCTCTACCTAGGAGGGACGGGTCTGGAGTGCGGGCAGGGGAGGGGTATTGCTCTCATTGCGGGAGGTCCTCACCAAGAGGTGGGTCTGGGTCTGAGAGTGATCCCCTCTGATGGTGTCCTGGGCCATCCTTTGGGACATCTGGTGAGACCCCTCAGCCTCCTGCCCCTCAGAGTCTCAGTGCTGATTGGCTGAGCAGGGGGCTATCGACACCAAGGAGACTCAGGTCAGTTTGGTCTCTTTTCAAATCAGGCAAATAAGTCACAACCAATCCAATGTATGGAATTAATCTTGCTGCTTCTCTCCATTAATTGTCTCTTGGCAGGTCATGATTTTCAGTAATGTCCTAGGTCTTCTAAAATACTTGCTGAATAATTACTATGAACCACTGTTGGTCTCTAGCTCACTTGAGGGCACTTTATTCTGATCACTCAATGTGTGAAATTCAAGATGTGAGAGAGAGGCTGAAAGTCAGGAGCAGTGTTTCCTCTAATTTGTTATGTCCATGTGTGGAATGAATTTTGTTTTGGGCACAAATATGGAGGTGAGGTGTGACACATCACCTGCATATTGCGCTCCTTACAAAATTCATTCTGCACATGGATGGTGTGTGGCAGGGGTGAGGCTGAAAGTTTTGGAGTGTGGGAGAGGCTCGGGGGGGGGTTGGGGCGCAGTGATGTGAGGGCTCCGGCTGGGGGTGCAGGCTCTGGAGTGGGGCTGGGAATGAGGGTCTCAGCATTGGAGCAGAGGGTAGGGGCGCAGGGGGTGAGGGCTCTGGGGTGGGGCTGGGAATGAGGAGATTGGGGAGCAGGTTGCCCCAGGGAGAAAGAACTGCCCCCTCCAGCCCTCTCTCCCCACAGCAGCTCAGGGCCAGATGAGAGGGCACCTGTCTCCAAGCCACAGCAGCGCCGGTGGGGCTGGGTTGGGACTGAGGGAGGTGACAGGATTTATTTTTCCGAAGTCAAAAGGAGGAAGGGATGGAGTTATGCTTCAGTTTTTACCTCATAACCTTATTCCTGTCTAACCTACAGGACACTATGGGAATAAGACACTATGTCATGTGGTGACATCACAAGAGCAGAGGATGTGAGAACTACAGCAACTGAGAGGGTGGGGGATTTAGAGTCGGATTGTTTCAAATGCCACATTTGTGGGCTGACATTTAACAGCAACGCTTAGCTAACACAATGGAGAAAGGAATTCTCTGCTAAAGATTCAACCTGCCCCTTTGGCCAACTCCACCCCTTCCCTGACCGGAGTGTGCTCAGAACACCTCTCCCGCCAGCCTCCCCCCACACACACACACAAGCCCACAGCTGGGCACCCAGCACAAAGCAAGGGAGAGGGTTGCTTGGCTTGTTTTACTTTTTACTTTTCAAAAGGCTTTTTAAAAAGCATTTTCTGCCCCTGTTCCCCATGGTGAGGAAGCAGATGGTTAGTTAAACAAAAGTTAAACAAAAGTTAAAAGGTAGAGTGACTAAAATGAAATCCCTGCAAGTTGCATGGGCCCTTTTAAAGACACCATAATAGAGGCCCAACTTCAATGTATACCCCAAATTAAGAAACACAGTAAAAGAACTAAAAAAGAGCCATCGTGGCTTAACAACCATGTAAAAGAAGCAGTGAGAGATAAAAAGACTTCCTTTAAAAAGTGGAAGTCAAATCCTAGTGAGGCAAATAGAAAGGAGCATAAACACTGCCAACTTAAGTGCAAGAGTGTAATAAGAAAAGCCAAAGAGGAGTTTGAAGAACGGCTAGCCAAAAACTCCAAAGGTAATAACAAAATGTTTTTTAAGTACATCAGAAGCAGGAAGCCTGCTAAACAACCAGTGGGGCCCCTTGACGATCAAAATACAAAAGGAGCGCTTAAAGACGATAAAGTCATTGCGGAGAAACTAAATGAATTCTTTGCTTCAGTCTTCACGGCTGAGGATGTCAGGGAGATTCCCAAACCTGAGCTGGCTTTTGTAGGTGACAAATCTGAGGAACTGTCACAGATTGAAGTGTCACTAGAGGAGGTTTTGGAATTAATTGATAAACTCAACATTAAGAAGTCAGCGTGACCAGATGGCATTCACCCAAGAGTTCTGAAAGAACTCAAATGTGAAGTTGCGGAACTATTAACTAAGGTTTGTAACCTGTCCTTTAAATCGGCTTCGGTACCCAATGACTGGAAGTTAGCTAATGTAACGCCAATATTTAAAAAGGGCTCTAGAGGTGATCCCGGCAATTACAGACCGGTAAGTCTAACGTCGGTACGGGGCAAATTAGTTGAAACAATAGTTAAGAATAAAATTGTCAGACACATAGAAAAACATAAATTATTGAGCAGTAGTCAACATGGTTTCTGTAAAGGGAAATCGTGTCTTACTAATCTATTAGAGTTCTTTGAAGGGGTCAACAAACATGTGGACAAGGGGGATCCGGTGGACATAGTGTACTTGGATTTCCTGAAAGCCTTTGACGAGGTCCCTCACCAAAGGCTCTTACGTAAATTAAGCTGTCATGGGATAAAAGGGAAGGTCCTTTCATGGATTGAGAACTGGTTAAAAGACAGGGAACAAAGAGTAGGAATTAATGGTAAATTCTCAGAATGGAGAGGGGTAACTAGTGGTGTTCCCCAAAGGTCAGTCCTAGGACCAATCCTATTCAACTTATTCATAAATGATCTGGAGAAAGGGGTAAACAGTGAGGTGGCAAAGTTTACAGATGATACTAAACTACTCAAGATAGTTAAGGAGATTGTGAAGAACTTCAAAAAGCTTTCACAAAACTAAGTGATTGGGCAACAAAATGGCAAATGAAATTTAATGTGGATAAATGTAAAGTAATGCACATTGGGAAAAATAACCCCAAATATACATACAATATGATGGGGGCTAATTTAGCTACAACACGTCAGGAAAAAGATCTTGGAGTCATTGTGGATAGTTGTCTGAAGATGTCTACGCAGTGTGCAAAGGCGATCAAAAAAGCAAACAGGATGTTAGGAATCGTTAAAAAGGGGATAGAGAACAAGACGGAGAATATAGTATTGCCCTTATATAAATCCATGGTACACCCACATCTCGAATACTGTGTACAGATGTGGTCTCCTCACCTCAAAAAAGATATTCTAGCACTAGAAAAGGTTAAAAAAGGGCAACTAATATGATTAGGGGTTTGGAGAGGGTCCCATACGAGGAAAGATTAAAGAGGCTAGGACTCTTCAGCTTGGAAAAGAGGAGACTAAGGGGGGATATGACAGAGGTATATAAAGTCATGAGTGACATTGAGAAAGTGGATAAGGAAAAGTTATTTACTTATTCCCATAATACAAGAACTAGAGGTCACCAAATGAAATTAATAGGCAGCAGGTTTAAAACAAATAAAAGGAAGTTCTTCTTCATGCAGCGCACAGTCAACTTGTGGAACTCCTTACCTGAGGAGGTTGTGAAGGCTAGGACTATAACAATGTTTAAAAGGGAACTGGATAAATTCATGGTGGCTAAGTCCATAAATGGCTATTAGCGAGGATGGGTAAGAATGGTGTCCCTAGCCTCTGTTTGTCAGAGGATGGAGATGGATGGCAGGAGGAAGATCACTTGATCATTGCCTGTTAGGTTCACTCCTCTGGGGCACCTGGCATTGGCCACTGTTGGTAGACAGATACTGGGCTAGATGGACCTTTGGTCTGACCCGGTCGGCCTTTCTTATGTTCTTATGTTTTCCATTGCCCAGGAGACCCAGCCAGGGACTGATGTACTGGAGATATGTTGGGAAAAGGAACTGTCTGAATTGCCAAGGCAGGAAGCCAACAATCTACAGCAACATCATTAACCACAAACTCACTCTAAGCATGCTCCAGCCAGAAGGGAAATGGGCAGGAATTCTTGCTGTTCAGCCATGGCCACACATACAGAGATGCACAGCAGTGAGGGTGCTGAGCAAGCTGGTCTGAGCGAACAATTGGAAATGATCCTTCCGTTAGAACAGAACCAGAGTGTAGAAAGGCCCCTGTGTTAAGTGGTTGAGGCTGAGGCCTTAGGAAGCTGGCCTACGATACCATAGGGATCTTTCTGTGGAGGTTTGATTCTTGCCAGCTAGGGGAAGCTGGTGTGTGGTGTCTTTGTGGCTGCACTTTCAGTGATGCAGGTTTCTCTATCCCATTGTTCCTGGGTCATCCTACTAGATTGCCAGCTGCTTTTCAGCTGCAGTGTGGAGACTGTTTTTGTGTGTGGAGAGACAGTGTGTGTGTGTGTTGGGGAAGACTGAGTGTGTTGAGGTAGGTAGGAGCGGATCATTATTATCCCTACTTGAAAGAGGGAGACGCTCAGGCTGAGAAAGGAGAATTGACTTGTCTTAGGTCACAAAGCCAGTCAATGGCTGAATTGGGAATAGGACCCCCAGAGCCCTGATTTTCAAATTAACCGTCGGATCTTGAATTTCATACATTGAATGACCTCAATAAAGTGCTCTTAGATGAGCTCCAGTCCAACAAGTGTGCACAGTAATTATTCAGCCAGTATTTGAGGAGAACTGAAATGTTAGAGAGAATCATGAACTGCTCAGAGACCACTAATGCAGAGAAGCAGCAAAATTTGTCAAACATATAACTGGTTATGACTTATTTACTTGGTCTTAAAGAGAACAACAAGGACCTGAGTCTCCTCCCTGTCAATAACCCCCTGTTCAGGCAATCAGGGTAGAGACTGAGGAGGGGAGGCTGAGTGGTCTCACCAGAGAGCTAAAAGGATGGCCCAGGTCACTAGCGGGAATCACTGCCCCAGCACTACTGCAGCTCCACAGTTTTGGGTGGACCTCCCACAGTGAGAGCTGCCGAGCACTCCCCCGCAACACACACACACACACACACACACACACACACACACCCCTCCTGGTATTGGGAGGGGAACAGGAGAAAGGACAAAAGAAGCAAGAGAGGAAGAGAAAGGGGGGGGGGAATGGAGGAAAAGTTGAAACAAAAAGGACAAACCCTAATGTCCCCAGTGATTCTAAGGGACAAAATCCCAGGTGTGGAATAAAATTCTGCATCCTTAAGATCATGTTTTCCATGAATTCAACTGTCACCAGAATGATCAGACCGAACAGTTTCAAACCTCGAGGAGGCTCTAACCCTCTAAACAGGGATATCTGTTTTCTAGTAAAATCAGGAAAAGGAAGGAGAAAACTCAAAAGAGGTTCCTCCTGGCGCTCACGTCCGTGAACCCGAATACTCTCAGTCCTCAAAGAGAGACCTGGAGAAGGAGACTTGCTGAAGCAAAGCCACAGGGTCTCTGAGGTTTCCCTGGCCCCTCGCCCCTGTCCTGCCTGGCTGATGTCAGCATCTCTCTGTGAGGTCACCACCTCCCCACCACCTTTGACCAATAGTCTGAGGTCCTGCAAAAGGCCTTTGTGATGTCACTGCCACACCCCTCCCTTGCTGTGCTAATGTCCTGCCTCTGGCCAGGCACTTTGGAGGTTTGAGCTACTCCCTGTGGATCACCCCACTCAAGGAGCATTCGTTCTAGGAAGCAAGCCAGCTAGACAGTAAAACATCAGACGCTGCTCCCAATGCTACACTTAGTTTTTCAAAAATTAGTTGACTTTATGGCCAGAAGAGACCATTAGAGCATCTAATCTGACCCCTGCATATCACAGGCCTCCTGTATGACACAAGAGCTACTTTTGGGGTAAACACATTCCAGAAAGGCATCTAGTCTTCATGAAATGACGTCACGAGATGGAGAATGCACCAATTTCCTTGGTAGCCTGTTCCTGTGGTGAATCATCCTCACTGTTGAATATTTGTGCCTTAATTGTAATATGAATTTGTCTCTTTTCACCTTCCAGCCATTGGGTTTTTTAATGCCTTTCTCTGCTACATTAAAGAGCCCTTTAATAGCCAATCTTTCCTCTCCAGTAAGGCACTTCAACATTTCAATGAAGTCACCTTTCAATCTTTTTTTGATAAGCTAAACTGGTTGAGCTCTTTCAATAGCTCACTAGAAGGCATTTTTCTCCAGCCCTCAGAACATTTGGTGGCTCTTTGCTGCCTCAACTCCAATTTCACACCATCTTTTTCAAATGAGGACACCAAAACTGGAGGCAGTATTCCAGTATCAGTCTCACTGATACCATGTCACCTCCTGTGACGTTCTTGACATAATCTGTAACTGTATAGATCACCGTTGCCACCACTGTTCTATATTTGCAGCCAATATTGTATAAAGGTGGTCACATAAAGGGTCTATGGAGAGGTTATGATTGGCTGATTATAATGATGCTATCTCTAGATATGTATCATTTTTGTAGTTGACATTATGAATATTGGCTCTATGCTGCCTGTATTTCAAACTTGTGCTATGCTTCTGGGGAACACCCCAGCCAGACAAATTGGTGTCAGCTCTGCCTAGCCTGCTTGATGGCCCATTAAGGACCATCAGCTATACAATTGACCCATTTAGAGAAGGCAGATATGCCTTGTGGCTCAGCAAGGTGTGCAGGGACCTGCCTATGGACAGAACTCTAAGGTTTTTTGATGTCACGTGCTGGATAGAGTGTCCTTGGGACAAAGAAAGCAAAGACCACATGGCAAGAGACTATAAAAGACTGATGCCTCATCTCCATCTTCTCTTCAGTCCTGCTTCCTACCTCTGGAGGGACTTGGCTACAAAGTGAAGCTCTGTACAAAGGACTGAATGGCCCATCCCAGTTGTGGATGTACTCCAGAGACTTGATTTGAACCTGCAGTTTATTCCATCACTGCTACAAGCCTGAACCAAGAACAAATTACAGCATGGTTTTATGAAAGGTAGATCGTGCCAAACCAACCTGATCTCCTTCTTTGAGAAAGTAACAGATTTTTTAGACAAGGGAAATGCGGTGGATCTAATATATCTTGATTTCAGTAAGGCGTTTGATACGGTACTGCATGGGGAATTACTGGTTAAATTGGAAAAGATTGGTATCGAAATGAAAATCCAGAGGTGGATAAGGAGCTGGTTAAAGGGGAGACTGCAGAGGGTCGTATTGAAGGGTGAACTGTCGGGTTGGAGGGGGGTTACCAGTGGAGTTCCTCAAGGTTCGGTTTTGGGTCCGATTTTATTCAATCTATTTATCGCTGACCTCGGAACCAAAAGTAGGAGTGGGCTGATAAAGTTTGCGGATGACACAAAGTTGGGAGGTATTGCCAATTCGGAAAAGGATCGGGATATCCTCCAGGGAGATTTGGATGACCTTGTAAACTGGAGTATTAGTAACAGGATGAAATTCAATAGTGAGAAGTGTAAGGTTATGCATTTAGGGATGACTAACAAGAACTTTAGTTATAAGCTGGGGACGCACCAGTTGGAAGTAACGGAGGAGGAGAAGGACCTAGGAGTCCTGGTTGATCGTAGGATGACTATGAGTAGGCAATGTGATGTGGCCATTAAAAAAGCTAATGCGGTCTTGGGATGCATTAGGCGAGGTATTTCTAGTTGAGATAAGGAGGTGCTAGTCCCGTTATATAAGGCGTTGGTGAGACCTCATTTGGAGTATTGTGTGCAGTTTTGATCTCCCATGTTTAAGAAGGATGAATTCAAACTGGAACGGGTACAAAGAAGGGCCACTAGAATGATCCGAGGAATGGAAAGCCTGTGGTACAAAAGGAGACTTGAGGAGCTCGGTTTATTTTCCTTAACCAAAAGAAGGATAAGAGGAGATATGATTGCACTCTTTAAATATATCAGAGGGATAAATACCAGGGAAGGAGAGGAATTATTTCAACTCAGTGCTAATGTGGACACGAGGACAAACGGATATAAATTGTCAGTCAGGAAATTTAGGCTTGAAATTAGACGAAGGTTTCTAACCATCAGAGGAGTGCAATTCTGGAACAGCCTGCCGAAGGAAACAGTGGGGGTGAAGGACCTCCATGACTTTAAGATTAAGCTAGATAAGTTTATGGAGGAGATGGTATGATAGGATAACGGGCTTAGTCAATAGGTCAATTAAGTGACATGCTGGTAATTAGTACAATAGGTCAATGATAGGATATTGTTAGCCTTTTTCCAGAGGGTATGGCTGGAGAGTCTTGCCCGCATGCTCGGGGTTGACCTGACCGCCATATTTGGGGTCAGGAAGGAATTTTCCTCCAGGGTAGATTGGCAGTGGCCCTGGAGGTTTTTCGCCTTCCTCCGAAGCATGGGGCAGGGGTCGCTTGCTTAAGGAGTGGGTGGATCGGCTTATGTGGCCTGCATCTTGCAGGAGGTCAGACTAGATGATCATAATGGTCCCTTCTGATCTTGAATTCTATGATTCTATGTTTCTATGAACTTTGCCAAAGTACAAGTTTTGCCCAGGGCACCCTTTCCCCTAACGCTGGTCCTTGGTAACATTTCTTGATGGGGGGGGAGAGATGAGGCGTTTTCTCTCTGTTTCTTTCCTCTCCATTTTCTGCTCCTTCCTTCAATTCCAGAAACCTCCCTTGTGTTTCAGACTGTGCGGTGACACCCTCCCGACCCCAGGACTATGGAGCCTTTGGAGCAGAAAGATCCTAGGAGCTAAGGATGAAGCCAGGGGTGAGTAGCTGGCAGGAAGGAGTCCTAGCAACTCTTCTGGGAGTGCAGGGGAGGAATGACTCCCCCTTCTCTACATTCTCCCCATGGGGCTCTAGGGAGCAGGTAAGATTGTGTGATAAATTCCATCCAACATTCCCCTTTGATCCAAGCCGAGAGACATCTCAGTTATGCACGATCCCCTTGGCAGCACCAAACAAGGGATGTTTTCCACTGCCCAGGAGACCCAGCCAGGGACTGATGTGCTGGAGATATGTTGGGAAAAGGGACTATTTCCAAGGCAGGAAGCAAACAATCTACAGCAACATCATTAACCACAAACCATGCTCCAGCCAGAAGGGAAATGGGCAGGAATTCTTGCTGTTCAGCCATGGCCACACATCCAGAGCTGCACAGCAGTGAGGGTGCTGGGCAAGCTGGTCTGAGCGAACAATTGGAAATGATCCTTCAGTGAGAACAGAACCAGAGTGTAGACAGGCCCAGTGTTAAGTGGTTGAGGCTGAGGCTTTAGGAAGCTGGCCTACAATACCATATGGATCTTTCTGTGGAGGGTTGATTCTTGCCAGCTAGGGGAAGCTGGTGTGTGGTGTCTTTGTGGCTGCACTTTCAGTGATGCAGGTTTCTCTATCCCATTGTTCCAGGGTCATCCTACTAGATTGCCAGCTGCTTTTCAGCTACAGTGTGGAGACTGTGTGTGGGGAGAGACAGTGTGTGTGTTGGGGAAGAGTGAGTGTGTTGTGGTAGGTAGGAGCGGATCATTATTATCCCTACTTGAAAGAGGGAGACGCTCAGGCTGAGAAAGGAGAACTGACTTGTCTTAGGTCACACAGCCAGTCAATGGCAGAATTGGGAATAGGACCCCAGAGCCCTGATTTTCATATTAACCATCAGATCTTGATTTTCATACATTGAATGACCTCAATAAAGTGCTCTCAGATGAGCTCCAGAGGAACAAGTATGCACAGTAATTATTCAGCCAGTATTTTAGGAGAACTGCAATGTTAGAGAGTATCATGAACTGCTCAGAGACAATTAATGCAGAGAAGCAGCAAAATCCATCAAACATATAACTGGTTATGATTTGGTCTTAAAAGAGAACAACAAGGACCTGAGTCTCCTCCCTGTCAATAACCCCCTGCTCAGCCAATCAGGGTAGAGACTGAGGAGGGGAGGCTGAGGGGTCTCACCAGAGAGCTAAAAGGATGGCCCAGGTCACTGGCGGGGATCACTGCCCCAGCACTACTGCAGCTCCACAGTTTTGGGTGGACCTCCCACAGTGAGAGCTGCCGAGCACTCCCCCGCAACACACACACACACACACACACACACACACACACACCCCTCTCCTGGTGTTGGGAGGGGAACAGGAGAAAGGACAAAAGAAGCAAGAGAGGAAGAGAAAGGACGGGGGGGGGATGGAGGAAAAGTTGAAACAAAAAGGACAAACCCTTATGTCCCCAGTGATTCTAAGGGACAAAATCCCAGGTGTGGAATAAAATTCTGCCTCCTTAAGATCATGCTTTCCATGAATTCAACTGTCACCAGAATGATCAGACCGAACAGTTTCAAACCTCGAGGAGGCTCTAACCCTCTAAACAGGGACGGCTGTTTTCTAGTAAAATCACTCAAAGGGAAGGAGAAAACTCGAAAGAGGTTCCTCCTGGCGCTCACGTCCGTGAACCCGAATACTCTCTCAGTCCTCAAAGAGAGACCTGGAGAGGGAGACTTGCTGAAGCAAAGCCACAGGGTCTCTGAGGTTTCCCTGGCCCCTCGCCCCTCTCCTGCCTGGCTGATGTCAGCATCTCTCTGTGAGGTCACCACCTCCCCACCACCTTTGACCAATAGTCTGAGGTCCTGCAAAAGGCCTTTGTGATGTCACTGCCACACCCCTCCCTTGCTGTGCTAATGTCCTGCCCCTGGCCAGGCACCTTGGAGGTTTGAGCTACTCCCTGTGGATCACCCCACTCAAGGAGCATTCGTTCTAGGAAGCAAGCCAGCTAGACAGTAAAACATCAGACGCTGCTCCCAATGCTACACTTAGTTTTTCAAAAATTAGTTGACTTTATGGCCAGAAGAGACCATTAGAGCATCTAATCTGACCCCTGCATATCACAGGCCTCCTGTATGACACAAGAGCTACTTTGGGGGTAAAACACACTCCAGAAAGGCATCTAGTCTTCATGAAATGATGTCACGAGATGGAGAATGCAGCAATTTCCTTGGTAGTTTGTTCCCGTGGTGAATCATCCTCACTGTTGAATATTTGTGCCTCCATCTCCATCTGGTCTTCAGTTCTGCTTCATACCTCTGGAGGGACTTGGCTACATACTGAAGCTCTGTACAAAGGACTGAATGGCCCATCCCAGTTGTGGATGTACTCCAGAGACTTGATTTGAACCTGCAGTTTATTCCATCACTGCTACAAGCCTGAACCAAGAACTTTGCCAAAGTACAAGTTTTGCCCAGGACACCGTTTCCCCTAACGCTGGTCCTTGGTAACATTTCTTGATGCGGGGGGGAGAGACGAGGCGTTTTCTCTCTGTTTCTTTCCTCTCCATTTTCTGCTCCTTCCTTCAATTCCAGAAACCTCCCTTGTGTTTCAGACTGTGCAGTGACACCCTCCCCACCCCAGGACTATGGAGCCTTGGAGCAGAAAGATCCTAGGAGCTAAGGATGAATCCAGGGGTGAGTAGCTGGCAGGAGGGAGAATGTAGAGAATGGGTGAATTCTCTGCCCCCGACAGCCTGTGAGCGCGAGGAGGAGCCTCCTTGGGGTTTTCCCCTTTCCCACGGCTAATTGAGTGAGAAGACAGACGTCCCTGTGGAGCAGATAAGAGCCTCAGAGATGTTTCATGTTGTAGCACCTCAGCTCCTACCTATTACTTGTGAACAGCTTGGCTCCTACCATTTTCGGGGCATTCAGAGAAATGGACCCCTGAGCCCCAGAAGGAACTGCAAGGGAAGCCCAGAGCTCTCACTTCAGATGCCAGGCAGAAGCCCTGAGCCCAGGTACCCAGAGTGCCGTCAGGAGTTGGGAAGGGCATGAAAGTCCTGAGCCCAGTGCCCCAGCCCTGGCTGCAGCCACAGGGGGCCAGAAGCTCTGAGTCCGGGCACCCAGAGATGTGACTGGAGCAGAAGCTGCCAAGGCCAAAGCCCTGAGCCCAACACCGGGCTGATGCAGCACACTCATTTCTGCATTGCCTCTGCAAGTGCGTCTGATATCCCCACGGAGAGGAAGTCCTGTCCCCAGCCAGGCAGAGAAACAGCTAGGAGGCCCCTACTGGGTTCTCCTGGCTGGGGGGTCCAGCAGGACAGGGAGATCGGATTTCACGGGGCAGGGCTAATTCGATCTAGCCAAAAATGGCACAACAAGAACCAATGGCTGTCAGCTGAAGTGTAAAAATTTCGTAACCTTTTAATCATTTTTCAAAATCCTGACTTTCTTTTCCTAATTATTTTATGGTTTATTTTATTAATGAAAGCAAACAAGTAACGTTAAATGAAGGGGTTTTGGTTTGTTACTTTCCTTATTTTTTCTTAATAGATAAGAGTTTGGTCTTTCTATGTACTGTTTAAACAATGAAGCTCTTACTCATCTGTTCTTTTCAATATATATTTTATTGCCATTCTTATCTTTGTGAAGGTCCCTTTTTCACCACTCAATCCTGTGTTTATCAGAGAATTGAAAGTAATTAAATTAAACTGTATTAAAACAAAACTCATTTTATGCAACTTCAGTTTCCGCTAAAGTTCTAAGCTATAACCCTGAATGTGCAAGGAGCAGATAAACAATATCCAAGAAAAAGAGCTGGAATTTTTCATCTTATTTTCACCTAGTCCTTACTAAGGAAAGTAGAAAACAATTGCCCTTTGTAAAGAAACACTGCACCCTACTACAGTACAAACTCAAATGAGCACAGCAGGAGGCTATCGCGGCTATCCACATCTGGCCCTGTTTCTTTACAAACTTCCTTTCTGTAATGATGCTCTGGTAATAAGGGGGCAATCAGTCATCAAAGGTAGCTCTTGCCATGGTAGCCAGGTTGCTATTCATTCTCCATAAGTATGCAAATGAACTGGAGGGACGGGTGCTGAGTGGTGGATCCTCTCTGATGTCACAATGCTACTGCTCAGCCAGCACCAGGTAGCAGCAAATGTGCAGTGTGTATGAGGGGAACAGGGTTTCCCAGGGCTCCTGTTTCCCCAAATTTCCTAAAGAAGACAATAACCTAACTACATAGAACACGCATTAATGATGATGCCACACACATGATAATTAGTCTCTGAAATTTGATTCAAGTCTCGCATGGCTTTTTTAGAAACAAGGGTTCCAAAAAAGGAGAGACCTTGTAAAACAGAAAATGTTGATGCTCTGATGTATTTGCAGTTGTGTTAAAATTGAATACTGTGACGTTACATGTTGGGCAGCATTTCTGTACGTGCTTGCATGCTAGGCAGCTCAGTAAGGCAGAACAAACTTGGGACTTAGCACCAGTCAGTCAGCAGGTACCCAGTGAGTTGTGCCTCTCTGTTATAGGCAGTAGCCTATGTTCTCTCCTTCTGATTTTTGGGTTCTTATGTGCTATTGTTCTGGTCAAATTACCTAGGGGAAAGGTGGATTCTCTGTTTCCAGCTATCCTCACATCACAACTTGTTGTCATTCTGGAAGGTGCCTTTTAGTGAATTCCTACAAGCGATTGGGCTTAATATGGTGCTAAGTGTGTGAAATTTCATAGCCTGAGAAATAGAGGCCGGATTAGGCCATCAAATTGTTTCTCAACTGACACCTCTGTGAAAAACTCATTGTGGGGTGAGGAACAGACTCTGCTGTTTTACTGGATAGCCTGCTTGCTCCCCAGAATCAATAATGACCAAGTGGGGAGATCTTGGGGTGCAACTCAAACATCGAACCGGGCTGGCCAGGGGCAGACATCAGGCCTGCAAGGGAAAGGTGAGTGTGGCAGTGACTTCACAAAGGCCTTTGGCAGGAATTCAGCCTATTGGGCAAAGACGATGAGGCGGATGTGACCTCACAGAGCTCCCTTGACAACAGCCAGGCAGGACAGGGATGGGGCAGGGGAAGCTCGGAGAGACCCCTGTAGCCTGGTTGCAGCAAGCCTCCATCTTTGCTGTCTCTCTGTGAGGACCAAGGGGATTGGTGGGAGGAGATACTTTGTGAGTTTTTTCATTTCTGTGTTTAGATTTTGTCGAAAGAAGTCATCACCTGTGTAGAAAGTAAGACAAAATATAGGCTCTGTGTACAAGATAGAGGATTCAAACCTGGGAACCACCAGCTCTGAAAAAGACTTGGGGTCATGGGGGATAATCAGCTCCCCATGAGTTCCCAGTGGCCAAAGGGGCAAATGTGACTCTTGGAGCCATACAAAGAGCAGAATCTCAAGTAGAAATAGAGAGGTTCCATATTTGTGTACTGAGCACTGGTGCAACCACTCCTGGAAAATTGTGTCCACTTCTGGTGTCCACAGTTTGAGACAGATGCTCTCACATTGGACAGGGTTCACAGAAGAGCCACATGAATGATGAAAGGATTAGCAAACACTCCTTGTGCTGACAGAGTACAGGAGCTCATTCAAAGAGAAGGTTAAGCGGTGAGCCTAAGGGAAGAAATATTTACTAATGAGCTCTTCACTTTAGCAGATAAAGGTTAAGAGCAGACAATGGCTGAAAGTTGAAGCCTAGACCAATTCACACTAGAGAGAAAGCGCATTTTTAACCTCAGGGTTTGGAGCCATTCACCGAGGGTTGTGCTGGATCCTCCACAACTGGCCTTTTTTAAAAAAAATCAAGATTATGTGATTTTCTAAACAATCTGCTTTAATTTCTGTGGGAATTATTTTCAGGGAAATTCAATGGCCGATGTTAAATAGAAAGTCAGACCAGAGTGGTTCCTTTCGGCCTTGGAATTTATGAATCTGTGACTCGCTGCGGGTGTTTGAATTTTGTCCTTTTGGGCTTCCCTCTTCCTCCTTTCCTCTTTTCTCATCTTCTCTTTCCTCTTATTCCATTTCTTCCTGCTGATCTTCTTCCTGGGATCAGGTAATGAAAGTCTGCATCATCATGGAAATGCACAAGAGGACTGAATTAAGGGTGCCCAGGGCAACACTTATTTGGACATTTGCTAATAAGAGAACGTAAAATTTCGTAACCTTTTAATCGTTTTTGAAAATTTTGACTTTGTATTTCCTAATTATTTTATGGTTTATTTTATTGATGAAAGCAAACGTAAGTAACGTTAAATGAAGGTTTTTTTGGTTTGTTAATTTCTCTATTTTTTTCTTAATATATAATAGTTTTTTCTTTCTATGTACTGTTTAAACAATGAAGCTCTTACTCATCTGTTGTTTTCAGTATATATTTTATTGCCATTCTTATCTTTGTGACAGTCCCTTTTTCACCACTCAATGCTGTGTTTATCAGAGAATTGAAAGTAATTAAATTAAACTGTATTAAAACAAAACTCATTTTATGCAACTTCAGTTTCAGTGAAAGTTCTAAGCTATTACCCTGAATGTGCAAGGAGCAGATAAACAATATCCAACAAAAAGCTGGAATTTTTCATCTTATTTTCACCTAGTCCCTACTAAGGAAAGTAGCAAACAATTGCCCTTTGTAAAGAAACACTGCACTGTACTACAGTACAAACCCAAATGAGCACAGCAGGAGGCTATCCCGGCTATCCACATCTGGCCCTGTTTCATTACAAGCTTTCTTTCTGTAATGATGTTCTGGTAATAAGGAGGCAATCAGTTGTCAAAGGTAGCTCATGCCATGGTAGCCAGGTTGCTAGTCATTTTCCCCAAGTATAAGAACATAAGAACGGCCGTACCGGCTCAGACCAAAGGTCCATCTAGCCCAGTATCTGTCTACCGACAGTGGCCAATGCCAGGTGTTCCAGAGCCAGAAGAGTACCCTGAAGTGACCTACCACAGGACAGGCCCAACAAAGAAAATAACAGAACGCCACTAGCCGTCACCTTCAGTCCCCAACTAAAACCTCTCCAGCGCATCATCAAGGATCTACAACCTATCCTGAAGGATGATCCTCACTCGCAGACCTTGGGAGACAGGACAGTCCTCGCTTACAGACAGCCCCCCAACCTGAAGCAAGCACACACCACACAACAACAATAATAACCAAGGAACCTATCCTTGCAATAAAGCCAGTTGCCAACTCAGTCCACATATCTATTCAGGGGACACCATCATAGGACCTAATCACATCAGCCCCACCATCAGGGGCTCCTTCACCTGCACATCTACCAACGTGATATATGCCATCATGTGCCAGCAATGCCCCTCTGCCATATACATTGGCCAACCCAGACAGTCTCTACATAAAAGAATAAAGGACACAAATCAGACGTCAAGAATTATAACATTCAAAAACCAGTCGGAGAACACTTCAACCTCCCTAGACGCTTGATTACAGACCCAAAAGTCGCAATTCTTCAACAAAATAACTTTTCCAAAAAAATTTCCCCATGCTAATTTTTCCCCTAGTGTTACTCACACCTTCTTGTCAACTGTTTGCTATCCTGATTATCACTACAAAAGTTTTTTTCTCCTGCTCATAATATCCCACCTTAATTGATTAATCTTGTTAGAGTTGGTATGGCAACCCCCATTTTTTCATGTTCTCTGTATATATATCTTCTTACTGTATTTTCCACTGCATGCATCTGATGAAGTGGGTTTTAGCCCATGAAAGCTTATGCCCAAATAAATGTGTTAGTCTCTAAGGTGACACGAGTACTCCTCGTTCTATAAACTACAGTAGGGCCAGGATTTCATCCCATGATATCAAAATTCATCTTAGTAAAAGTATCAATGAATCAGTTTGCAGGATTTATATCAAGCATCCTAAAGTAGTTTACATATTGCTCTAATTAAGAGATCATCTCTCTGCTGGAGAATGTTATCTTAGGATAATGGTCTCCGCTGCGAAGCATTTATGGAAAAAATGTTGACGTGTGATATTTATTTTCAAAACCTAAGGCTTTGATCCTCTCTCAATGTTCTGTTACGATGACTTTGTTTCTGTTCAAATTATCAGAATATATATCTAATAATTTTCTCAGCTGAATGTTGAAGCAGTAACGTAACAGATGTTTCCCAAACAGTTATTGACCTGAAGCATCGTGATTCGTTTAGAACAACTTATTGTTTGATTCAGCCAGTCAGATCAGTTCAGTTTATCCATAAAAACACATCCAGAGAAAGTTGGCAATGGTGATGGAGAGAGGGTGGATGAGAGGGGCTGAGCTGTTGTCTTAAATACTCTTTATGCCTCTGATTAATTAGCACAGATTTAATTTAATATACATCTAGTTTAAAATTGGAAGAACTTTACTACTTACTCTCTACTTTCTCTTCATGTAAATTCAAGCATTGCACTATGCAAACTTGGGACAGCTATAATGTTAAAGAACCTGAATCTCTAAAAAGGACTCAGGGAGGGCATTCGGATAAAAATCCCAGCACCTTCCCTCTTCTGACATTTGGGGAAGAGAAGTTCTCTGGGCTTCTCCCCAGGGCATCGCCCTGATCCCACCCCCCTATATTTCATATTTACTGCTGATTGATAGATTTAACCCTCCAGTTGGTTTGGTGGCTTTAGCTGGTTTTGTCAAGCTCTGTTATTGTCTCTAATTCCTTCAGCAGCACAGGGAAAATACAATGAATCAGCCTGGCTGATTCTCCACTGTGTGTCTTTAAAAATACAGTGAATTTAAAAGACACTATTATTGTTTATTTTTTGTTTGCACAGGTTCCATTCTGGGAGCTATGTATACAAGTCATTGTTAAACCTCAGGAACATCTGAGTTCAACTCCTTTAAAATAATGTTTGAACTATAAAGAAAATTAAACAGTGATTTCTTTTGAAATGTCAAGCTATGTTGCCCTTTTTCTAAAAAAATTCTCTGTGTCAACTAAGTCCTTGGATTGTTTGAAAACAAAATGTATTTTTGCATGGGGAAAATTTTATGTTCAATACCCACATGAGTAACTCGTGGGTGCTGGGAATCCTTGCAAGGGGGGACACAAGGAAGCACTCCCCCTCCTCAGTATGCAAAATGGGAAAAGATCAATGGCTGGAGTAGCTTCCACTGCTCTAATACCCTATTAAAGTCAATGATTTAGTTACATAACTATAGGCACTCAAGTATGGAAATTTTGGCCTATGTGACTTGACCAGGGCCACAGTGGGAGCCAGTGTCAAAGCTAGGATTAGTCCTTTGTTCTCATCCCTGAGCCCACTACATACTATATTGCCTCTTCTATTTGTCTGCCCCTTTTTGTGGTCAAACGTCATGCTGGATGCTCAGCAGAAGAACTTGTGATGGTCCTAATGTATCAACGGTAGCCTGAGTGGTGCTGCCCACTCCAGCTGCAAAATGATCTGGGGCCTTTCCAAAAATCAAAGAGCTTCTGGCTGTGATTTGTCAGTCCTCAAAGGCCAGCCAGGTGACTGTAAATAACTTACAATCATTAGGAAAAATTAGTATCAAGATTCCAACTCTAGCAGTCAGACAACATTGGTTCAATTTACAAGAGATTACTTTTTATATTCCTTGGTTCCCCCCAAATTAGGAAGGGCCTGTGACCACAGGTCCTGCAGGGTACAAAGGGCAGGTCTACATCCCTTTTCTCTTTGTGCATAGTCCTGCCTGCTCCCTTTTCAGTTTCAGTTCTGCTACCACAGTACTGATCAGCACATAAGAATAGGAAAGGGCACACACACACTCCCCTCCTGGTGTTGGGAGGGGAACACAGGAATGTTATGTGCTCTTATTCAGCACATAAGAATGTTATGGCACATAGGAATGTTATGGAATAACATAGGAATGCCTTAGGGCACATAGGAAAGGGCACGCTGGTAGCACACGGCCAGGCGGACCAGTGTGCCTCTGGCTCCCAACGGGGCTGCGCACCTGTGTCTGTCTGTCTCCCCCCCAGCTCCACCAACGTGGCCTGATAGTTCACGCTTGCGATCTGGTCACCCTCCCCCTCCGTCCATCTTTCACTCCCTTCCCTGCGTCTCTCCATCCTTGTCCTCTGTCCCGTCCCCTCTGTCCATCCGTCCCTGCCCCCTTCGTCCCCTCCGTCCCGTCCCTGCATCCCCCCAGCCCTGTCCTCCGTCCCGTCCCGTCTCCATCCGTCCCTGCCCCCTTCGTCCCCTCCGTCCCATCCCTGCATCCCCCCAGCCCTGTCCTCCGTCCCATCCCGTCTCCATCCGTCCCTGCCCCCTCCGTCCCGTCCCTGCATCCGCCGCTGAGCGGGGAGGGGCGGACTCCTCCTCGGTGACGTCATTGCCGCGCGCTGCCAGCAGCTGCTTTGACCGCGTCACGGCCCATCCTTACCCCCCTTCCTGCCCCACGTGTTCCGAGAACGTTTGTTTTAGTGGTTGCCGCGGCGACAGTGGGCGGAGCCCGGGTGACCACGCTGGTTGGGCGGGGGCAGAGGGCGGTGACGTCACAAGTGGGGCGGCCCGGTCGCGCGGCGTGACAGGTCCCAACGGACAGTGTCAGCGCTCTGGGCGCGAGCCCCGCCCGCGAGGACACCCCCCCCTCCACCCCCCGCGCACCAGCTCGCAGCAGCAGCGGCTCCCCCCGGCAGCGGCGCGAGCAGGGAATCCCCGGGAGCCGTCTCGCGCCGCCCTCCTGCTGCCTCAGTGCTGCTGCTGCCCGGCGGCGGGACCGCGGCTGGCCCCGCCCCTGCTCCGGAGGGCCCGTCCGAGCTGTAATTAATGGGTTTTTGTTTTGCAACTTTTTTATTTTTTTGGTTCAACGTTTTTCCCCCCCCCCCCCCCCCTTTGAGCCTCTCCCCAGCTGGACTCTCCGCCGGGCTCCCAGCCCGAGCAGCCCCTGACACTTCCCTGGGGTGGGGGGGGTGTCCCCCGCTCCCGTGGCACTTGATGGGTCTCGGTGGCACAGCAGCGTGGATCCGGGTCCGGAGCAGCGGCGGCGTTACAGGGCTGTCTGGTTCTCTCCCCCGTGTTGTCTGCAGGCAGCCACCCGGCCAATTGGACACGGCTCTCAGCGGCACGCTGCTGCCCTCCCTCGCGATCCTCGCGGCGGGCAGGGAGAAAGCCCTGAGGCAGGCAGGTGTCAGCAATGCGAGTATCCCTCCCCACCCTGCACAGCCTGCCCGGTGCTCCGCGGTGCCCGGTGCTGGATCGCAGCGCAGGGGAGCTGCCCGGCCCCACCTGGCGAGAGTGACCGGAGCTGAGCTGGGCTGCAAATGAACTGGAGGAGACGGATGGAGACAGGGGACGGGACAGAGGACAGGGCTGGGGGGATGCAGGGACGGGACCGAGGGGACGAAGGGGGCAGGGACGGATGGAGACAGGGGACGGGACGGAGGACAGGGCTGGGGGGATGCAGGGACGGGACGGAGGGGATGAAGGGGGCAGGGACGGATGGAGAAAGGGGACGGGACAGAGGACAGGGCTGGGGGGACGCAGGGAAGGGAGTGAAGGATGGAGGGAGCGGGAGGGTGACCAGATCGCAAGCGTGAACTATCAGGCCACGTTGGTGGAGCTGGGGGGGAGACAGACAGACACAGGTGCGCAGCCCCGTTGGGAGCCAGAGGCACACTGGTCCGCCTGGCCCTGTGCTACCAGCGTGCCCTTTCCTATTGGGGTGCGCCCATGCTGTGCCACAGAGCTCCCCTGCCCAGCACCCCCCTACAACTCTTCCACCACAAATGCACAGTGCTGTGCACACACACCTCGCCCAGCACACCCCTGCCCACAGCCCCACCACAGCTGCCCAGCACCCCACACAGAAACCCCCACTCTCTAGTTTCCCAATACACACAGATTTCCCCTCCCTTCCTTCCTCCCTCCCAGTGCCCTTCCCTACAGCCCCACACCATAACTGCACAATGCCCCACACAGACCAGCAGTGCCCTGACACACACAGATCTCCCCCATAGCCCAGCACCCTGTTTTTCACTCTTGTTTTTTCAAGACCCAAAGGGAGAAATCCCCTCCCTCCTCCTACTCCATGGGAGGAGGGAAGCGGGGATTGAGCTTCTCTATGAATAGCTCCAGTGCCTGATTCTGCTTGAACTTACTTTTCCTGAAAGAGGCACCATTTTTCTCAGTTTTACCGTCACCCCTGGGGTTCTGAATAATAGCAGTGAAACTGACCAAAGCTGCTAGTGCTTGGCAGCATTGTGAGGCGGAATAGAAGCTCTGGAACTGCCAGTTTGCAGACTCAGGAAGACAGGTCTGCACTGGTTTACATTTGGAAGGTTATCTTCAGATAATGAAAGCTGGGCATGTGCTTTCTTCAATCCCTGACAATGCATGGCAGAGAATACAATTATTAAAGAAAAACAGTTTTAGCCCCTTTTTGCACAGTTACCTGCACTTATACAGGTTGCAACCTGATATTCCTTGCACAATCTACAAGTTTGGGTGCATCGGTAATGCCCTAATTGTATTACCGTTGCACCGTGATTTTGCTTGGTTCTTTTGAACCAAGGTGAAGTATTCCTAGAAAATAGGTGAAACATTTGGATTTGTAACAGTAATGTAAATACTGTGATAAATTCAGTGCCCCTGGCTTCCCATGGTTCCACAATCATAGAAATGGCACTGGAATTTACTTTTATCTTCAGAATTCTTCCCCCCTCCCTCCGCAGATCACCATAAGAACTTCAGGAAGGGCATTTGAAATAACACATAAAAGCAATTCCATGCACAAGTCTAGAGTGTTTTCTGTTTCTCTGGAATTTGGCAGTCTATGGTGCTTAATATGGGCATATATGTTTGATTACTATAGAAATTTTTCAGATCCTGTAAAAAAAAGTCTGTCTTCGCAGAATCCTCTCATCATTGGTACAGAAAGTGAAACAGAAGTGCTGCAGTATTTTAGGGTTTCTGGATTTGTTTTTCTCCAGGAAACAATTTTGGTGCTTTTATTATGCCAGATAATTACAAAAAATGTACTATCTTAAAAATACTGGTGATTGGCAGCAGTAGCCCTGGAAACGAAAATGGGTGAGATTTTCAAAGAGAGTAAGTGATTTAGGAACATAAGTCTCATTAACTTTTAATGGGACTGGCATTTCTAAGTCATGCAGTTTTCAATGTCTCACCCATCATGTAAAATAGGGCTTGAATTTTCTATGATTTAGTTGACCACTGGCATGTACTTTCAGTATTTTCAAAAAGCATATACCAAATGGTAAATTAGAACATGCTGTAGCATGGCTAGTGCTGAATTATCAGAGAAGTAGTTTCAAAACTTCCAATTTTTTATGCAGTATGTAGCTATTTATTTGTTCTAAAATCCATACTCTTACTGGCAGACTATTCTCAGACCTTGTAACCTTGTATGACTCTTACATTAACAAAGTTGTAGCTTCTAGTAGAGACTTAACTGATTTGCTCCGCTCTTTGTGTTATAGAGGAAAACCTTGTTCTCAGATGCCGATTCTTGAAATGATGAGGGTTTGTCGATCCCATAAATCACCTTCTTTCAAGGCCGGATCAGATATTCAAACAAGGTTATGAACCTCCTTACTTGTACAGTCATAATTCCAAAACAGGTCGATCAAGAGGAGTTAAGTCCCTGCCCTGTATAATTTATAAACATGAAGCTGAGTAACCTTGGATGACTAAATTAAACTCTAAAATAATAATGAAAAGCTTAGCTTTATTTTAGCAAACTGGTATTACAAGTTTCATGACATAAATGTTAATTATCAATATCTTTGGCACTAGAAAATGGATTTTCTCTGCACAAAGTCCATTTCTTGGCAGAGGATACATTGGGAACTATCAATATAAAAAGGATTAATGTGGAGACATGAAGAATAATAAAACATTAAGGATGATATCTAAATATTTCAATAGAGAGAAAGAGGTACATGTCTACCTATAATATGAGTTTTAGGATCAGCGGGCTCAGTTGTTTACAGATTCTGAATGATGCTTTGTTTTGATTCTTGTGAAAGCTTCCTTATTTATTTTCGTGGCCAAGGGTTGTCTCCTGGTTTCCCTGTTTATATATTATATAATAAGCATGTTAATCAAGGGTGATCATGTTAGGTTCTTTTCATCCGTGGTTTAAAACAATTAGAGAAACTCTTTCTTTTCCCCCCCTTAGCTTAGTCTGCAGAAAACTTCACAAGATGAAATAAGCTCTGTGTGGGTTTTTCCCATGTAGAGCAGTGAAATTGTCCTATTTGTTTTTCTATTTCATATTTCTGTACATGTTAATTTATTTTTATTCCTAAACCATTCCATAAGTTCCTATGTTTAAATATAATTTGAAAGTCAGAGTCACTCTAGGCAAAAAATAGAATTAAATTCTTTATTAGAAGTACATCATTAAGCATAAAGAATGAGGAGTACTTGTGGCACCTTAGAGACTAACAAATTTAATAGCTCTGTAAAGGCAAAAAGGGAAAGGGCATGGGTGGAAATGAAAAAGTGCAGGCATTTGAAGAGGGATTTCACTGGAGAGAGGATGAGGCTTGGAGATGGTAGCACACATTTAAAAAAAAATTCATATTGCTTGTGTTTCAGGCAAAGATTAGGAAAAAATTCCATTGATTTCAATGGTGTATAATTGAACCACAAAGGAGGCAGTTGGGGGAGGGATACCGCTGGGATAGGTTTACAGAAGGACAAGTGGCATTTGGGACTTCAGACACCTTGCAGAGCCAGAATGAAGTGACATACACAGAAGCAAAGACAGAGGGGTGGTTGGTGAAGCTGTTAACAGCTGGGAGGTCCAGATATGTGAGCCACACTCAACAAAGTGAACATGTACAAGCACCGGGGCCAGAGTTTATTGTTTCCTGGATACTTTAAACAGGATCATTACATGCTGAAATAGATGAGTATTGCTAGAGTTATGAAGGCAAAATTGTCCTGTTAGATTGCACCTGGGGAAATCTGGGTTTTGTTTTATCTGTTGGTTTTATGGTTACTGTATATTTTGTTCCTGTCCTCTTTATAAAGTGCTGCTGATTTTTATATTGTTCCTTATTCATTTGATGCCAGGGCCTTATTATATCCCGTTGTTGTTTTTAGGCTACTCTTGTGGAGTATGAAATATAATTAAAAGGCCACATTTTCAAAGGATCCTCCTCTATTCAGGCGTGTAGAAGTTTTCATGCAAATAGCAGCATGTGCATGTTTCAGGTAACAGCAGATGCATGCACAGGTGATAGATTCAGACTTGCAGTGCTCAGAAAGTGTGCATACAGATATTTGCATGGATTTAAATAGAGGCCACTTTTTGAAAACGTGTCAAAAATATCAGTAAGTTAGGCCACCTTATAACTAGGTTACATTTAAATAGCTACATAAGTGGGATCAGGAGATCTACTTTGTCCTGAGCTGTTACAATTGAAAAGTGCTGGGTCACTTTAATAATTTCAAACCCTATAAAGAACCCCTTGTTATGGCAGGAGTCTTGTAGGTGATGTATGTGATGATGAATATGCCAGAAAAATTCCAAGATATCGTGTGTAATTGAGCAAAACCCCAGGTTTAATGGAATTGAAAAGTACTTGTGTCACAGATGTAGGCAATTACTGTTCATAAAGGGGCACCCACAACTTGAAAATCATTTCAATCAGAAAATGCTGCATCTACTATTGTTACAATTAGCCACGGAGGTTGCTGTCACTGAAAGGGATTAATGAAAAATAACATTTTCATCTCTTGTTTTCATTTGTTTGCTGTGTGCATTTGGCAGGTCTCTGTGTAATAGTCCTTGTGTGATGGTGCCTGCCCTTCCCTATGCTACTGAAGAATGTGCTGATCAGTACTGTGGTAGCAGAACTGAAACTGAAAAGGAGCAGGCAGGACTATGCACAAAGAGAAAAGGGATGTAGACCTACCTTTGTACCCTGCAGGACCTGTGGTCACAGGCCCTTCCTAATTTGGGGGAAACCAAGGAATATAAAAAGTAATCTCTTGTAAATTGAACCAATGTTGTCTGACTGCTAGAGTTGGAATCTTGATACTAATTTTTCCTAGTGATTGTAAGTTATTTACAGTCACCTGGCTGGCCTTTGAGGACTGACAAATCACAGCCAGAAGCCCCCTCGAGGTTTGAAACCTGTTCAGTCTCAGTCATCTGGTGAGAGTTGAATTCTAGGCATGGAAAAAACGAGCTTAAGGAGGCAGAATTTTATTGTGTACCTGGGATTTTGTCCCTTAGATTCACTGGGGACATTGGGGTTTGTCCTTTGTTTCACCTTTTCATCCATCCCTCCCCCTCCTTTCTCTTCGTCTCTTGCTTCTTTTATCCTTTCTTCTGTTCCTCCCAAAACCAGGAGAGGGTTGTGTGTGTGTGTGTGTGTTGCAGGGCAGTGATCCCCACCAGTGACCTGGGCCATCCTTTGGGCTCTCTGGTGAGAACTCTCAGCCTCCCATCCTCAGTTTCTACCCTGATTGGCTGAGCAGGGGGTTATTGCCAGAGAGGAGACTCAGGTCTTGTTGTTCTTTTTTAAGACCAAGTAAATAAGTCATAAGCAGTTGTATGTTTGATGAATTTTGCTGCTTCTCTGCACTAATTGTCTCTGAGCAGTTCATGATTCTCTCTAACATTGCAGTTCTCCTAAAATACCAGCTGAATACTTACTGTGCACTGTTGCTGGTCTGGAGCTCATCTGAGAGCACTTTACTCAGATCATTCAATGTAGGAAATTTAAGATCCGATGCTTAGTTTGAAAATCAGGGCTCTTGGGTCTTATTCCCAACTCTGCCACTGATTATGCGACCTAAGACAAGTTAATTATCCTTTCTCAGCCTTATCTTCTCCCTATTTCAAGTAGGGATAATAAGGATCCGCTCCTACCTATCTCACGGTGGGTGGAGATAGGGCCAACTCTAGGTTTTTTGCTGTCCCAAGCAAAAAAATTGGCTGCCCCCACCCCAGCCCTGGGCTCCTCCTGAATCTCCCTGCTGCCCCAGTCCTGGGCTCTGCCCCTCCACCCACACCCCTGCTGCCCCAGTTCTGGGCCTCCCCCAACCTGTACCCCTGCTGCCAGCCCTGGGCTCTCCCCCACACACCCGCACCCCATGCCATCCCAGCCCTGGGCTCTCCCCCACACACACCAGCACCCTCTGCCACCCCAGCCTTGGGATCTTCCCCACACATGCACCCCGTGCTGCCCCAGCTCTGGGCTCCCGGCCCACTTGCACCCTCCTTCCACCCCAGCCCTGGGTCACTGGTAACTTGCTCCCAGAGTGGGTCATTCAGCAGGAATTTTGGATGTGCACAGAACACAGACAGGATTGGTTCCCATATGCTTACAGAACTGCAGTAACATGGAACAATTTCCAGCTTGTGTGATTAAAAGATATCTGGATGCATATTTTAAGACTGTCCTACAGAAATGAGGAAACGTTGAGGTGCCTTTATTATTCTTATGTTCCATTCTTTGTTTCTATGGGCAATTTGCCAATGCAATATCACTGTCTTCCTTTTAAACAAATAAAACTATAAAACAAACAAACAAAGGCAATGGCTGTTGAAAATAGCAATTCCAGTCCTAAAAACCACTGGGAAGCATTTCTTGCTCAAGTTTATCCTACTTTTTCTACAGCAAATTACAGTGAATCAGTATATTTGATTTGGGAGAAATGAAGTAACAGCTGCCCAAATTGAGCTTCAGCACTCCTGAATTTTGAGGGTGTTCAAATCTGGAAGGCAGGTGCTAGATTCCCTTTCTGAATATTAGCTAAATCTGGAAAGGAAAAGTCAATTTCTGCTTCGATGGCTCAGAAGTGGAAATCCTCCATGTGCCTGGTACTGTATCTAAAGCTGCCCAGGTCCAGTAGAGCCTCTCCTCCTTACTCTTAAATTCTAGTGGGATCCACGTACCTCCCTACCAAGGATTCAGATAAAGAGGGGAACTGTCCATTTAGTCCACCCAATTCCTTCCTTGGGGGCTGCAAGGTGAGGTCACACCAGTATCTCTAATCCAGTCTGGGGATGTCTTCTGAAGGGGATATCTAGGGCAAAGCCTTCTACAACTTGGGCACACTCGTTCCCCATTCACAGTGCCACCCCGCTCTAGCAGTGAGCTCTCCATTGAAAGCAAGCTGCGGCTTGAGGTTTCAGCTACCATACTCCCTCCCCCTGCCTTTCCTGTTGATAGCGGCCAAGGGAATGCTGAGAAATGTAGTTTTTTTCCTGCTCCAGAGCTGGCTCTATAGGCAGGGAGCTAACCAAGGAACTACAGCTCCCAGGGCCCCCTGTTGGTTCTCAGCTCCCAGGCTGGATCCCTGCTGGCTGCCACCCCTGCAAATGGGCTGCTCCAAGCACCTGCTTGCTTTGCTGGTGCCTAGAGTCGCCCCTGCCTCCACCCATCCTGCACCCCCACCCTGTGCCCCAGCCTGGAGCCTGCACCCAGCACCCAAACTCCATTCCAGAGCCCAACCTCTCAACCATCCCACACCCCAAACCCCTGCCCCAACCCAGGGCCTGCACCCCAGACCTCCTCGCCCGACCCAAACTCCCTTGCAGAGCCTGAGGCAGGTGAGGGGCAGAGTTCGTCGGGGGGGGAGGGCTCTGTGCAGTAATATAGTGAGGAGGCATGCAGCGAGTCGGTGGATGGAGAGGGGCAAATCTCCCAGATTCAAAATCTGTGACTGTGTCTGTTGGTCCTTCTAGCTGCTTTTCTCTGGGCTGGGGGTTGTTCCCACAGGAAGGTGTTTGCTTCTTATCCCCGAGGCCATCAGTATGTCTGCTCTTCTCTAGTCAGCCCACTTGCCAAGCTTGATTGTCCTTGGTTGGGCTGCCAGCCCCTCTCCAAGGATTGCAGCTGTCTGGAGGTATTGCCCTCCACGCCTTCCTCAGTCACACCTCATTCATGCAACAGGGCAGTTGATTACCGAGTGGGGGGGAGATCTTATTCTACTTCTAGCAAAAAGACACTTTTCTTTTACCTTAATTACACTACCTTAGGGGCCCGCTATAACATATTACCAAGGTTCAATACAAAGTCATATACAAGTTATACAAAAATGCATAATGCAGAGATTTATCTACAACTGCATTGATTGACTGTGGAGTAGTAATATAGTGACCCTGGTCTTTGAATGAGGCTTAATACTTGCCTCATTAATGCACAGAAGCAGCAAAATCCATCAAACATATAAGTGGTTATGACTTATTTACTTGGTCTTAAAAGAGAAAAAAAAGGCCTTGAGTCTCCTCCCTGTCATTAACCCCCTGCACTGTACAAAGACTGAATGGCCCATCCCAGTTGTGGATGTACTCCAGAGACTTGATTTGAACCTGCAGTTTATTCCATCACTGCTACAAGCCTGAACCAAGAACTTTGCCAAAGTACAAGTTTTGCCCAGGGCACCATTTCCCCTAACACTGATTTTCATATTAACCATCAGATCTTGAATTTCATACATTGAATGACCTCAATAAAGTGCTCTCAGATGAGCTCCAGACCAACAAGTATGCACAGTAATTATTCAGCCAGTGTTTTAGGAGAACTGCAATGTTAGAGAGAATCATGAACTGCTCAGAGACAATTAATGCAGAGAGGCAGCAAAATCCATCAAACATATAAGTGGTTATGACTTATTTACTTGGACTTAAAAGAGAACAAAAAGGCCTTGAGTCTCCTCCCTGTCATTAACCCCCTGCTCAAACAATCAGGATATAAACTGAGGATGGGAGGCTGAGGGGTCTCACCAGAGAGCTCAAAGGATGGCCCAGGTCACTGGCAGGGATCAATGCCCCAGCACTAGTGCAGCTCCACAGTTTGGGGTGGACCTCCCACAGTGAGAGCTGCCGAGCACTCCCCCACAACACACACACACACACACACCCTCTCCTGGTGTTAGGAGGGGAACTGGAGAAAGGACAAAAGAAGCAAGAGAGGAAGAGAAAGGAGGGATGGATGGAGGAAAAGGTGAAACAAAAAGGACAAACCCTAATGTCCTCAGTGATTCTAAGGGACAAGATCCCAGGTTTGGAATAAAATTCTGCCTCCTTAAGATCATGTTTTCCATGAATTCAACTGTCACCAGATGGATCAGACTGAACAGTTTCAAACCTCGCGGAGGCTCTTAACTTCTAAACAGGGTCGGCTGTTTTCAAGTAAAATCACTAAAAGGGAAGGAGAAAACTCGAAAGAGGTTCCTCCTGGCGCTCACGTCCGTGAACCCGAATACTCTCAGTCCTCAAAGAGAGACCTGGAGAAGGAGACTTGCTGAAGCAAAGCCACAGGGTCTCTGAGGTTTCCCTGGCCCCTCGCCCCTCTCCTGCCTGGCTGATGTCAGCATCTCTCTGTGAGGTCACCACCTCCCCACCACCTTTGGCCAATAGTCTGAGGTCCTGCAAAAGGCCTTTGTGATGTCACTGCCACACCCCTCCCTTGCTGTGCTAATGTCCTGCCCCTGGCCAGGCACTGTGGAGGTTTGAGCTACTCCCTGTGGATCACCCCACTCAAGGAGCGTTCGTTCTAGGCAGCAAGCCGGCTAGACAGGAAAACATCAGACGCTGCTGCTCCCAATGCTACATTCAGCTTTAAAGAAATTAGTCGACTTTATTGCCAGAAGAGACCATTAGAGCATCTAATCTGACCCCTGCATATCACAGGCCTCCTGTATGACACACTAGCTACTTTTGGGTCAAACACATTCCAGAAAGGCATCTAGTCTTCATGAAATGACGTCACGAGATGGAGAATCCACCACTTTCCTTGGTAGCTTGTTCCTGTAGTGAATCATCCTTGCTGTTGAATATTTGTGCCTTAATTGTAATATGAATTTGTCTCTTTTCACCTTCCAGCCATTGGGTTTTTTAATGCCTTTCTCTGCTACATTAAAGAGCCCTTTAATAGCCAATCTTTCCTCTCCAGTAAGGCACTTCAGCATTTCAATGAAGTCACCTTTCAATCTTCTTTTGAGAAGCTAAACAGGTTGAGCTCTTTCAATAGCTCACTAGAAGGCATTTTTCTCCAGCCCTCAGAACATTTGGTGGCTCTTTGCTGCCTCAACTCCAATTTCACACCATCTTTTTCAAATGAGGACACCAAAACTGGAGGCAGTATTCCAGTATCAGTCTCACTGATACCATGTCACCTCCTGCGACGTTCTTGACATAATCTGTAACTGTATAGATCACCGTTGCCACCACTGTTCTATATTTGCAGCCAATATTGTATAAAGGTGGTCACATAAAGGGTCTATGGAGAGGTGATGATTGGCTGATTATAATTATGCTATCTCTAGATATGTATCATTTTTGTAGTTGACATTATGAATATTGGCTCTATGCTGCCTGTATTTCCAACTTGTGCTATGCTTCTGGGGAACACCCCAGCCAGACAAATTGGTGTCAGCTCTGCCTAGCCTGCTTGATGGCCCATTAAGGACCATCAGCTATACAATTGACCCATTGAGAGAAGGCAGATATGCCTTGTGGCTCAGCAAGGTGTGCAGGGACCTGCCTATGGACAGAACTCTAAGGTTTTTCGATGTCACGTGCTGGATAGAGTGTCCTTGGGACAAAGAAAGCAAAGACCACATGGCAAGAGACTATAAAAGACTGATGCCTCATCTCCATCTTCTCTTCAGTCCTGCTTCCTACCTCTGGAGGGACTTGGCTACAAACTGAAGCTCTGTACAAAGGACTGAATGGCCCATCCCAGTTGTGGATGTACTCCAGAGACTTGATTTGAACCTGCAGTTTATTCCATCACTGCTACAAGCCTGAACCAAGAACAAATTACAGCATGGTTTTACGAAAGGTAGATCGTGCCAAACCAACCTGATCTCCTTCTTTGAGAAAGTAACAGTTTTTTTAGACAAGGGAAATGCGGTGGATCTAATATATCTTGATTTCAGTAAGGCGTTTGATACGGTACCGCATGGGGAATTACTGGTTAAATTGGAAAAGATGGGTATCGAAATGAAAATCCAGAGGTGGATAAGGAGCTGGTTAAAGAGGAGACTTCAGAGGGTCGTATTGAAGGGTGAATTGTCGGGTTGGAGGGGGGTTACCAGTGGAGTTCCTCAAGGTTCGGTTTTGGGTCCGATTTTATTCAATCTATTTATCGCTGACCTCGGAACCAAAAGTAGGAGTGGGCTGATAAAGTTTGCGGATGACACAAAGTTGGGAGGTATTGCCAATTCGGAAAAGGATCGGGATATCCTCCAGGGAGATTTGGATGACCTTGTAAACTGGAGTATTAATAACAGGATGAAATTCAATAGTGAGAAGTGTAAGGTTATGCATTTAGGGATGACTAACAAGAACTTTAGTTATAAGCTGGGGACGCACCAGTTGAAAGTAACGGAGGAGGAGAAGGACCTAGGAGTCCTGGTTGATCGTAGGATGACTATGAGTAGGCAATGTGATGTGGCCGTTAAAAAAGCTAATGCGGTCTTGGGATGCATTAGGCGAGGTATTTCTAGTAGAGATAAGGAGGTGCTAGTCCTGTTATATAAGGCGTTGGTGAGACCTCATTTGGAGTATTGTGTGCAGTTTTGGTCTCCCATGTTTAAGAAGGATGAATTCAAACTGGAACGGGTACAAAGAAGGGCCACTAGAATGATCCGAGGAATGGAAAGCCTGTGGTACAAAAGGAGACTTGAGGAGCTCGTTTTATTTTCCTTAACCAAAAGAAGGATAAGAGGAGATATGATTGCACTCTTTAAATATATCAGAGGGATAAATACCAGGGAAGGAGAGGAATTATTTCAACTCAGTGCTAATGTGGACACGAGGACAAACGGATATAAATTGTCAGTCAGGAAATTTAGGCTTGAAATTAGACGAAGGTTTCTAACCATCAGAGGAGTGCAATTCTGGAACAGCCTGCCGAAGGAAACAGTGGGGGCGAAGGACCTCCATGACATTAAGATTAAGCTAGATAAGTTTATGGAGGAGATGGTATGATAGGATAACGGGCTTAGTCAATAGGTGAATTAAGTGACACACTGGTAATTAGTACAATGGGTCAATGATAGGATATTGTTAGCCTTTTTCCAGAGGGTATGGCTGGAGAGTCTTGCCCGCATGCTCGGGGTTGAGCTGACCGCCATATTTGGGGTCAGGAAGGAATTTTCCTCCAGGGTAGATTGGCAGTGGCCCTGGAGGTTTTTCGCCTTCCTCCGAAGCATGGGGCAGGGGTCGCTTGCTTAAGGAGTGGGTGGATCGGCTTATGTGGCCAGCATCTTGCAGGAGGTCAGACTAGATGATCATAATGGTCCCTTCTGATCTTGAATTCTATGATTCTATGAACTTTGCCAAAGTACAAGTTTTGCCCAAGGCACCATTTCCCCTAACGCTGGTCCTTGGTAACATTTCTTGATGGGGAGGGCGAGAGACGAGGCGTTTTCTCTCTGTTTCTTTCCTCTCCGTTTTCTGCTCCTTCCTTGAATTCCAGAAACCTCCCTTGTGTTTCAGACTGTGCAGTGACACGCTCCCCACCCCAGGACTATGGAGCCTTTGGAGCAGAAAGATCCTAGGAGCTAAGGATGAAGCCAGGGGTGAGTAGCTGGCAGGAAGGAGTCCTAGCAACTCTTCTGGGAGTGCAGGGGAGGAATGACTCCCTTCTCTACATTCTCCCCATGGGGCTCTAGGGAGCAGGTAAGATTGTGTGATAAATTCCATCCAACATTCCCCTTTGATCCAAGCCGAGAGACATCTCAGTTATGCACGATCCCCTTGGCAGCACCAAACAAGGGATGTTTTCCACTGCCCAGGAGACCCAGCCAGGGACTGATGTGCTGGAGATATGTTGGGAAAAGGGACTATTTCCAAGGCAGGAAGCAAACAATCTACAGCAACATCATTAACCACAAACCATGCTCCAGCCAGAAGGGAAATGGGCAGGAATTCTTGCTGTTCAGCCATGGCCACACATCCAGAGCTGCACAGCAGTGAGGGTGCTGGGCAAGCTGGTCTGAGCGAACAATTGGAAATGATCCTTCATTGAGAACAGAACCAGAGTGTAGACAGGCCCCAGTGTTAAGTGGTTGAGGCTGAGGCTTTAGGAAGCTGGCCTACGATACCATAGGGATCTTTCTCTGGAGGTTTGATTCTTGCCAGCTAGGGGAAGCTGGTGTGTGGTGTCTTTGTGGCTGCACTTTCAGTGATGCAGGTTTCTCTATCCCATTGTTCCAGGGTCATCCTACTAGATTGCCAGCTGCTTTTCAGCTGCAGTGTGGAGACTGTTTGTGTGTGGGGAGATGCAGTGTGTGTGTGTGCTGGGGAAGAGTGAGTGGGTTGAGGTAGGTAGGAGCGGATCATAATTATCCCTACTTGAAAGAGGGAGACGCTCAGGCTGAGAAAGGAAAATTGACTTGTCTTAGGTCACACAGCCAGTCAATGGCTGAATTGGGAATAGGACCCCAGAGCCCTGATTTTCATATTAACCATCAGATCTTGAATTTCATACATTGAATGACCTCAACAAAGTGCTCTCAGATGAGCTCCAGACCAACAAGTATGCACAGTAATTATTCAGCCAGTGTTTTAGGAGAACTGCAATGTTAGAGAGAATCATGAACTGCTCAGAGACAATTAATGCAGAGAAGCAGCAAAATCCATCAAACATATAAGTGGTTATGACTTATTTACTTGGTCTTAAAAGAGAACAAAAAGGCCTTGAGTCTCCTCCCTGTCATTAACCCCCTGCTCAGACAATCAGGGTAGAGACTGAGGATGGGAGGCTGAGCGGTCTCACCAGAGAGCTCAAAGGATGGCCCAGTTCACTGGCGGGGATCACTGCCCCAGCACTACTGCAGCTCCACAGTTTGGGGTGGACCTCCCACAGTGAGAGCTGCCGAGCACTCCCCCGCAACACACACACACACACACACACACACACACACACACCCTCTCCTGGTGTTGGGAGGGGAACAGGAGAAAGAAGAAAAGAAGCAAGAGAGGAAGAGAAAGGAGGGATGGATGGATGGAGGAAAAGGTGAAACAAAAAGGACAAACCCTAATGTCCTCAGTGATTCTAAGGGACAAGATCCCAGGTTTGGAATAAAATTCTGCCTCCTTAAGATCATGTTTTCCATGAATTCAACTGTCACCAGATGGATCAGACTGAACAGTTTCAAACTTCGAGGAGACTCTTACCTTCTAAACAGGGTCGGCTGTTTTCAAGTAAAATCACTAAAAGGGAAGGAGAAAACTCGAAAGAGGTTCCTCCTGGCGCTCAGGTACGTGAACCCCAATACTCCCCCAGTCCTCAAAGAGAGACCTGGAGAAGGAGACTTGCTGAAGCAAAGCCACAGGGTCTCTGAGGTTTCCCTGGCCCCTCGCCCCTGTCCTGCCTGGCTGATGTCAGCATCTCTCTGTGAGGTCACCACCTCCCCACCACCTTTGGCCAATAGTCTGAGGTCCTGCCAAAGGCCTTTGTGATGTCACTGCCACACCCCTCCCTTGCTGGGCTAATGTCCTGCCCCTGGCCAGGCACTTTGGAGGTTTGAGCTACTCCCTGTGGATCACCCCACCCAAGGAGCATTCGTTCTAGGAAGCAAGCCGGATAGACAGGAAAACATCAGACGCTGCTGCTCCCTATGCTACATTCAGTTCTAAAGAAATTAGTCGACTTTATTGCCAGAAGAGACCATTAGAGCATCTAATCTGACCCCTGCATATCACAGGCCTCCTGTATGACACACTAGCTACTTTTGGGTCAAACACATTCCAGAAAGTCATCTAGTCTTCATGAAATGACGTCACGAGACGGAGAATCCACCACTTTCCTTGGTAGCTTGTTCCTGTGGTGAATCATCCTCGCTGTTGAATATTTGTGCCTTAATTGTAATATGAATTTGTCTCTTTTCACCTTCCAGCCATTGGGGTTTTTTATGTCTTTCTCTGCTACATTAAAGAGCCCTTTAATAGTCAATCTTTTCTCTCCAGTAAGGCACTTCAACATTTCAGTTAAGTCACCTTTCAATCTTCTTTGGATAAGCGAAACAGGTTGAGCTCTTTCAATAGCTCACTAGAAGGCATTTTTCTCCAGCCCTCAGAATATTTGATGACTCTTTTATGCCTCAACTGCAGTTTCACACCATCTTTTCCAAATGAGGACACCAAAACTGGAGGCAGTATTCCAGTATCAGTCTCACTGATACCATGTCACCTCCTGTGACCTTCTTGACATAATCTGTAACTGTATAGATCACCGTTGCGACCACTGTTCTATATTTGCAGCCAATATTGCATAAAGGTGGTCACATAAAGGGTCTAGGGAGAGGTTATGATTGGCTGATTATAATTATGCTATCTCTAGATATGTATCATTTTTGTAGTTGACATTATGAATATTGGCTCTATGCTGCCTGTATTTCCAACTTGTGCTATGCTTCTGGGGAACACCCCAGCCAGAAAAATTGGTGTCAGTTCTGCCTTGCCAGCTTGATGGCCCATTAAGGACCATCAGCTACACAACTGACCCATTGAGAGAAGGCAGATATGCCTTGTGGCTCAGCAAGGTGTGCAGGGACCTGCCTATGGACAGAAATCTAAGGTTTTTCGATGTCACGTGCTGGATAGAGTGTCCTTGGGACAAAGAAAGTAAAGACCACATGGCAAGAGACTATAAAAGACTGATGCCTCATCTCCATCTTCTCTTCAATCCTGCTTCCTACCTCTGGAGGGACTTTGCTACAAACTGAAGCTCTGTACAAAGGACTGAATGGCCCATCCCAGTTGTGGATGTACTCCAGAGACTTGATTTGAACCTGCAGTTTATTCCATCACTGCTACAAGCCTGAACCAAGAACTTTGCCAAAGTACAAGTTTTGCCCAGGACACTATTTCCCCTAACGCTGGTCCTTGGTAACATTTCTTGATGGGGGAGGCAGGGGGAGGGGCGAGAGACGAGGCGTTTTCTCTCTGTTTCTTTCCTCTCCGTTTTCTGCTCCTTCCTTGAATTCCAGAAACCTCCCTTGTGTTTCAGACTGTGCAGTGACACCCTCCCCACCCCAGGACTATGGAGCCTTTGGAGCAGAAAGATCCTAGGAGCTAAGCATGAATCCAGGGGTGAGTAGCTGGCAGGAAGGAGTCCTAGCAACTCTTCTGGGAGTGCAGGGGAGGAATGACTCCCCCTTCTCTACATTCTCCCCATGGGGCTCTGAGGAGCAGGGAGGGTTGTGTGATATATTCCATCCAACATTCCCCTTTGATCCAAACCGAGAGACATCTCAGCTATGCATGATCCCCTTTGCAACACCAAACAAGGGATGTTTTCCTCTGCCCAGGAGACCCAGCCAGGGACTGATGTGCTGGAGATATGTTGGGAAAAGGGACTGTCTGCATTGCCAAGGCAGGAAGCAAACAATCTACAGCAACATCATTAACCACAAACCATGCTCCAGCCAGAAGGGAAATGGGCAGGAATTCTTGCTGTTCAGCCATGGCCACACATACAGAGATGCACAGCAGTGAGGGTGCTGGGTAAGCTGGTCTGAGCGAATAATTGGTAATGATCCTTCAGTGAGAACAGAACCAGAGTGTAGAAAGGCCCCAGTGTTAAGTGGTTGAGGCTGAGGCTTTAGGAAGCTGGCCTATAATACCATAGTGTCTGCACTTTCAGTGATGCAGGTTTCTCTATCCCATTGTTCCAGGGTCATCCTACTACATTGCCAGCTGCTTTTCAGCTGCAGTGTGGAGACTGTTTGTGTGTGGGAGAGACAGTGTGTGTGTGTGCTGGGGAAGAGTGAGTGTGTTGAGGTAGGTAGGAGCGGATCATTATTACCCCTACTTGAAAGAGGGAGACGCTCAGGCTGAGAAAGGAAAATTGACTTGTCTTAGGTCACACAGCCAGTCAATGTCTGAATTGGGAATAGGACCCAGAGCCCTGAATGTCAAATTAACAATCGGATTTTGAATTACATACATTGAATGACCTCAAGAAAGTGCTCTCAGATGAGCTCCAGAGGAACAAGTATGCACAGTAATTATTCAGCCAGTATTTTAGGAGAACTGCAATGTTAGAGAGAATCATGAACTGCTCAGAGACAATTAATGCAGAGAAGCAGCAAAATCCATCAAACATATAAGTGGTTATGACTTATTTACTTGGTCTTAAAAGAGAACAAAAAGGCCTTGAGTCTCCTCCCTGTCATTAACGCCCTGCTCAGACAATCAGGGTAGAGACTGAGGATGGGAGGCTGAGGGGTCTCACCAGAGAGCTCAAAGGATGGCCCAGGTCACTGGCATGGATCACTGCCCCAGCACTACTGCAGCTCCACAGTTTGGGGTGGACCTCCCACAGTGAGAGCTGCCGAGCACTCCCCCGCAACACACACACACACACACCCACCCACCCTCTCCTGGTGTTAGGAGGGGAACAGGAGAAAGGACAAAAGAAGCAAGAGAGGAAGAGAAAGGAGGGATGGATGGAGGAAAAGGTGAATCAAAAAGGACAAATCCTAATGTCCTCAGTGATTCTAAGGGACAAGATCCCAGGTTTGGAATAAAATTCTGCCTCCTTAAGATCATGTTTTCCATGAATTCAACTGTCACCAGATGGATCGGACTGAACAGTTTCAAACCTCGAGGAGGCTCTTACCTTCTAAACAGGGTCGGCTGTTTTCAAGTAAAATCACTAAAAGGGGAGGAGAAAACTCGAAAGAGGTTCCTCCTGGCGCTCAGGTACGTGAACCCCAATATTCCCCCAGTCCTCAAAGAGAGACCTGGAGAAGGAGACTTGCTGAAGCAAAGCCACAGGGTCTCTGAGGTTTCCCTGGCCCCTCGCCCCTGTCCTGCCTGGCTGATGTCAGCATCTCTCTGTGAGGTCACCACCTCCCCACCACCTTTGGCCAATAGTCTGAGGTCCTGCAAAAGGCCTTTGTGATGTCACTGCCACACCCCTCCCTTGCTGGGCTAATGTCCTGCCCCTGGCCAGGCACTTTGGAGGTTTGAGCTACTCCCTGTGGATCACCCCACCCAAGGAGCATTCGTTCTAGGAAGCAAGCCGGCTAGACAGGAAAACATCAGACGCTGCTGCTCCCAATGTAAACTCCCAATGCTACATTCAGTTCTAAAGAAATTAGTCGACTTTATTGCTAGAAGAGACCATTAGAGCATCTAATCTGACCCCTGCATATCACAGGCCTCCTGTATGACACACTAGCTACTTTTGGGGTAAACACATTCCAGAAAGGCATCTAGTCTTCATGAAATGACGTCACGAGACGGAGAATCCACCACTTTCCTTGGTAACTTGTTCCTGTGGTGAATCAACCTCGCTGTTGAGTATTTGTGCCTTAATTGTAATATGAATTTGTCTCTTTTCACCTTAGGACCCTGCGAGGTGGGAGTGTGCCAGACCTTGGGCTGCAGCCCAAGCCGGAACTTCTACATGACAATTAAACAGCCCCACAGCCTGAGCCGTGTGGGCCCAAGTCAGTGGTACGGGCCAGCCACCGGTGTCTAACAAGTTTGCGTGGAGAATTTGCGGCAAAACTGGGAACTGAACCCAGATTGTTTCAATTCTTGCCTCCCCCCTTAACCGCAAGCCCAGCGTGTGTGTGTACAGCGTTGTTTTGGTCTGTGTTTGCCTTGCATTGGCTTCCAAGGGAGGCTGTGGAATTTCCTTCATTGGAGGTTTTTAAGACCAGGTTAGAGATACGCCAGTCTGCGAATGTCTAGGGATACTTGGTCCTGCCTCAACACAGCGGGCTGGAGTAGATGACTTCTCAAGATCCCTTCCAGGCCTACATTGAAATAATTCTCTTTTGTGCTGCGTCATGTTCTACGCTGAGCTGTTTTGCATGGTGCCATTTGGAACTGTGATCGCACCATGTTGTGTAGCAGTTTTATGGTGAATTGTTTTGCCTCAGCTTGTTTTCCATTGTGTACTTTTGTCCTAGGATGTCATAGTTTGCATCATGTTGCTTTCTTTTCCTTTGTATTGTCATTTTATGCTGTGGAGTGTAGGTTGTGTTTTTTTTCCCCCTGAATTTGCCTGACATTATGTTGTGGTGAGTTTTATTCTGTATGTTGTGTTTTTATATGTATATATTGCATCGCATCCTAGAAATGTAGGGCTAGACAGGACCTCAAGATGTCATCAAGTCCAGCTTTCTCTGCTGAGGCAGGACCAAGTATATTAAGATTATCTCTGACAGAGCTTTGTCCTATTTGTTCTTAAAAACTTCCAGGGAAAGAGACTCCCCAGCCCCCTTGTAAGACTGTTCCAGAGCTGAACTGCCTTAGCTCTGGGGACACCCACACAGATTTTAGTGGTGAGCAGCTCTGGAGAGAGAGGAGACCCCAGTGAGTGGGCAGTTGGATAAAGAGACTAAAGTTGGGAGGAGAAACATTGACGTGTCCAAGGTCACCCAGGCTGTCTGTGACCGAGCTAGAAATAGGTTCTAGTGCCACCGTACTGCTGTTTCTGAAGGTCTCTGCCACACTGCTGTTTTAGGTACTGGTGCAAACCCTTAGTGTAGACAGAATTTACACTAGCGCACTCTGGCACTGCTGCACCATGTCCCAGTTTGAAGATTTGGGGTGGGGAGAGGGGCTGTGACCTCCCTGAGGCCTGAGGCTCACTGAACAGTGCAGATGGTAACGGAGGGGCAGCAGTGAGTGCTGGAGGTATGAGCCAGGAGCACAGCCCCACAGGACTGGATACTGACTTCTCCTGACCCAGGGGACACACCCCCAGCAAGGTGGTTTGTCCATGGATGTGCAGGCTGTCTTGGCAGAGCAGCTCATTTGCAATCTCTGCACAGCTCTTCCTACAGTGTGCACTGGGGACCTTTCCAAGCTGCGAGTGACGGGGCTCGGGAGTTAACAGGATCTGTTCCTGGCTCTGTCATGGACCTGTTTAGTGACCTTGGGGAAGTCACAGCTCCTCTCTCTGTAACACTGTCTTCAGTGACTCGAGAGCACTAGCACCAGCCTCAGGTAGACTGGTGAGAAGCAGGGCACAAACCCCAAATTGGGTGTGAGGTCTGTATGGAGATTTCACCAACCAAGTATCCAGTGTAAACGCTTCAGGCATTGTAACAGCATTAACATGGAATCACAGACAGTCCTCTTGGGTGATCCCATATATCTCACCACGCAGGTGAGCTCACCTTTGTGACAGGTGGTCCCTTACTCCAGGGTTCCCAACCTTTTCTTTCTGAGCCTCCCCACCCCACCCCCCCACACACGCTATAAAAACTCCACTGCCCATGTGGGCCACAATAACTGGTTTTCTGCATATAAAATCCAGGGCTGGCGTTAGGGGTAGCAAGCAGGGCAACTGCCTGTGGCCCCATGCCACAGGGGCCCCCGCAAAGCTACATTGCTTAGGCTTTGGCTTCAGCCCTGGTGATGGCTCTCAGGGCCCTGGACTTCAGTCCCATGCACTGGGACTTCAGCTTTCTGCCCTGGGACTCAGTGAGTCTAATGCCGGCTTTGCTTGGCAGCCCCCTGAAAGCTGCTCACGGCCCCCCAGGGGGGCCCTGGTTGAGAACCACTGCCTTACAGCACGAATCACAGCAATGTTCAAGTTACTGCCAGTCCCAAAGGACCCGTCACTTCCTTGCTTATGCCTAGAAACTTTTCCCCCAACCCCCGAGTCCAGGCAGCATACAGACAATCAGTTCCTTCTCTATGGGGTTTTTCATCCCCTTCCTACCATGTGCTCTGAGCAGGAAACTCAGCTAATTGGAAGTGAAGAGCACAACAACAGTCTTGTGTCCTTGTTAACATCCCATAATAGTCTCTCTGGTGTTGATGGACCTTTCCTGCCAGGCATTCTGTTGCCAATCAGCACTTCACGTAGGTAAAGTCTCTCTCCTGTCTGGTGATTTACAGAGCCACAGAGGCTCACAATGCAACTAGTCAGATGTTAACTCAGGCAGCAACTTACAAGCATTCAATAAAGTCTAAACACAAAACACATTCTTATGTTCACAGTCTGTATGAGGAGTATCTACTCATTTGGACTCACTGGGGAGCCACAGAAAGAAACAAGGTGTGCTGAGGTAAAAAGGCCCAGTCTCAGAGCCCCCAGGGTCACGCTGAGAGAGCTGCCTTGGGGACAATGACAATGACAGGGAGAAACCCCAGAGTGACTTCTTTGATTCTGCTCATCTCTGGCCTTTGGTTCATAGAATCACAGAACTGGAAGGGACCTTGAGAGGTAGCTAGTCCAGTCCCCTGCACTCAAGGCAGGATGAAGTATTATCTAGACCAGGAGTGGCCAACCTGAGCCTGAGAAAGAGCCAGAATTTACCAATATACATTGCTAAAGAATCATCAGCTCCCACCTCCTGCTCCCAGTGCCTCCCACCCATGGGAAGCCACACTAATCAGCACCCCCCCTCCTCGCACTCCCGATCAGCTGCTCATGCTATGCAAGACACTCGGTGGGGGGAGACGGGGGGGATGGAGCGTGGGCACTGCAGGCTCAGGGAAGGGGTGGAGTGGGGGCAGGGTCTGTAGCTGAGTAGTGAGCACACCCAGCACATTGGAAAGTTGGTGCCTGTAGCACCAGCCCCGGAGTTGGTGCCTGTACAAGGAGCCGCGTATTAAATTCTAAAGAGCCACATGTTGGCCACCCCTGATCTAGATCATCCCTGAGAGGTATTTGTCCAGCCTGCTCTTAAAAATCCCCAATGATGGAGATTCCACAACCTCCCTAGGCAATTTATTCCAGTGCTTAACCACCCTGACAGGGAGTTTTTCTAATGTCCAACCTAAACCTTCCTTGCTGCAATTTAAGCCCATTGCTTCTTGTCCTGTCCTCAGAGGTTAAGAACAATGTTTCTCCTTCCTCCTTGAAATGAACTTTTATGTACTTGAAAGCTGATCATATCTTCTCCTGACTAAACAAACACAATTTTTTCAGTCTTCCCTCATAGGTGATGTTTTCTAGACCTTTAATCATTTTTATTGCTCTTCTCTGGACTTTCTCCAATTTTTCCACATCTTTCCTGAAATGTGGCACCCAGAACTGGACACATTACTCCAGTTGAGGCCTAATCAGTGCAGAGTAGAGCGGAAGATATCATCTACAAACTGTATAAGTGTAACAGAGAGACTCTGCTACTGGGAGGGTTTCACTATGTCTAGGAGGGTTACACCCTTGTGGGAGGGGGCTAGGCCTGTACTGGAATAAGGTCATATTGTGCTACACAGTGTGGCAGAACCTAGAATGTCCATTACCAGGGAAAAATGCTGGGGGGAATTGACATGTGGAAAGGACAGAAACCCTGTCTGAATTCTCTCACATTGCCCTTCTTGCCCTGGCAGGCTACAGAATAATGTCCACCTTTCACCCTAAATCATCCCCTCCTCCCAGCTGGAAGGAAACGGCTGCAATGGAGCTGGCTCAGGTAAGGGATTATCAGGACGCTGGTGGTGGGTTCTGCTTGGAGGGAGAGGAGAAGTAAATGTATAGGAGGGTGGGAGCTGCTAGAGGTAGTGGGAGGCAGGAACTGTCTATGGTGTGGAATGGGAGGGGAAAGGATGTGACAAACCTGCTGAGACTTGTGTACTCTAGGGTGTGATGGGCTGTCACCCCGGGGGTGCAGTCTGGGGGGCTTCTGGGAAACACTGTCCCTCTAACCCTCAAACTGGGTTGGCCCTTCTCACACTGCCAGCCTCTCCAGGCCCTGTTATTACCCAACAGGACAGCAGGTGGCACCACGCATCCAACTAAGCTACCTGAGTGCTTTATCTAAGCCACTCAAAGACAGATAGAAGACAAAAGCCAATTTCCCAGCCATAAGTGGTAGCAAACAGATCAAAGCAGATTACTTAACAAATAACCAAAAACTCAAACTAAGCTTAACATACTATCTGGATAGAATTTGAATTAGCAGTTTCTCACCCTGACTGATGATACAAGCAGTCCACCAAGTTTCCGTACACAAGCTAAAAATCCCTTTACCCTGGGACCAGCAGTTCCCCCAGTTCAGTCTTTCTTCCTCAGGTGTTTCCAGGAGTTCTCTTGTGTGGGGAATGAGGCCAAGAAATGATGTCACACTCCACCTTATGTAGCTTTTCCATATTGCGGGAACCATTTGTTCCAAACTTGTTTCCCAGTCCAGTTTGTGGAAAATACAGGTACAAAAATGGAGTTTGTTGTCATGTGGTCTGCTCACATGCCCTAGCATGCCCTGCTGAGTCATAGTATCCATGACTCATAGGCTAGCTGATATTTTCACAAGTGGGCTAAGCTCTTCCACGGTCCATTGTCTTTCTTGATGAGCCATGAACACTGTCTGGCTTCTTTGTTGTACCTGAAAGGCTTGTTGTGAGTGTTACCCAGAGTAAACACATTTGAAATACAGATACAGAGTCAATATCCATAACTTCAGTTACGAACATGATACATGCACACAAATAGGACAGTCATATTCAGCAAATCATAACTTTTCCAATGACACTGAACATGATGCATCTTGCACAAAATGTAACATAATTATGTCCTAATCATTTTATAATCATACCACTATGCTGAATGTGTGGTGTAGTGTCAGGGCCTAATTTCAAGGCACAGGAGTTGGGAATGGAACTTCCACTCTTTGTGGAACAGGAAATAACCCTCCAGCCAGGGCTGGGAAAACTTCCCGGACTCCCAGTGCTGGAGCCTTAATCTTCTGACACTTCATTAGTTACCACGAACCCCAATCTTTGTGGCAACTGCAAACTTTATCAATGATGATTTTATATTCTCTTCCAGGTCATTGATAAGAATGTTAAATAGCGCAGGGCCAAGAACCAATCCTTGTGGGAACCCCCTAGAAAGAAATCTACTCAAGCATGGTTCCCCATTTACAATCATAGTTTTTAATCTATTTAATGTATGCTGTGTTTATTTTGTATCTTTCTAGTTTTCTAGTCAAAATATTGTGCTGAACCAAGTCATATGCCTTACAGAAGTCTAGGTAATGTTTTCACCTCTTAGCTCATCAATACTATTAGCTGCAACCAAACTTTTGATCTCACCCAATAAGGATATCCAGTTAGTTTGATTGGATCTGTTGTCTCTGAACCTTTGTTAATTGGTACTAATTATATAACCCTCCTTTACCTCTTTATTAATTAAATCCATATTCGCTGCTCTATTATCTTGCCCAGTATCAGACTAACACTCTTGTAATTAGCTGGGTCATCTCTTTTACACTTTTTAAATATTGGCACAGCATTAGCTTTTTTCCAGTCTTCTGGAATTTCCCCATTGGTCCAAGTCCTAATTAAAATCAACATTAACAGTCCTCCACCAGGTCTTTCAAAACTCTTAATACAAGTTATCTGGACCTGCTTATTTAAACATGTCTAACTGTAATAGCTGCTGTTTAACATCCTCATGAGTTATTGTTGGGATGGAAAGACTGTCGTTGTCAACGTCTTATATGATTACATCATCTGTTTTTCTCCAACTCCAGGAGTGAAATATTTATTGAACACTTTTACCTCTTCTGTATTATTTTGATAATTCTGCCATTTCCATCTAGTAATTTACCACTACCATTGTTAGGGATTAATTTTGTACTTAATATACTTTTTTAAAACTTCCTTCTTATTTTCATTAAGTGGTCATTGATTTCTGATAGCTTCCCTTACCAATTTTCTACAATTCTGACTTTCTAACTTATATTCTTTACTGTTGACTTCCCTTTCTTCCATATATTTTCTTTGGAGATTCCTACCAGGAGCCACCAGCAGGGTCCAGAGACAGCCCCATCTCCTATATCAAGCCCTGGCTAGTAGCTATGTGATAAATGTGATGACTCTGCCTCTGTCTGTCAGCTGGGAGACACAAAGGTTCTCTCTTTCCACCCTCTGATGCCTCCTGACTGCTCTAAGCAAGGTGGGGTGGGACTCTGTTAACATGTGCCTCCTGGAGCTTCCATTTACCTGGTGCTGCTGTTCCATGAATAGTGGGGTTGTGAGTGGGGCAGCAGGTACTGAGTGTTGGACTCTTGCTCTTTCAGGGGCCGGTGACCTTCGAGGAGGTGGCTGTGTATTTCACCAGGGAAGAGTGGGTTCTGCTGGACCCCACTCAGAGAGCCCTCTACAGGGATGTCATGCAGGAGAACTATGAGACGGTGGTCTTGCTGGGTAAGGAGTCCTGTCGCCTGGGTTATTAGAAGCTGTGGGGTCTCTAAAGAACCTGAGTAGTAATAACTGTATACCTTTATTCATCATACAAGTTTTGCAGGTTTTCTTGCTCCCCTTTTTTTGCCTTATCTCCCACATGCTAGTATCATTTTTGGACATGTGCCTTTTTGGTGCCGTCAGTCATTTTAAAATTGGATTTAATATATCCTTATTGGCTATATTAATCACTGTAGCTTTCATGCCTTTTCCTCATTTTAAGAGGAAAATATGCCTCCTGTAGAATTCTAAATTGAGTAAATATGTGTATGACTCATGCATGATTTGTGTGACAGTGAGATGAGCTCTTTTAGGAGAGCGTGTAATGTTGCCATTCAGGATCCCATGGGTGAAGGGATAAGAGAGCCGTGGGAGGGGCAGAGAAGTGGGGGGAGTAGGTAATTCTGGGGTGCCAGGACATGGGGAGGGTGTGTGCAGGGTTAGAGCTAAGAAGCAGCAGGGAGGTAGTGAGAGATGAGGAGAAAATAAAAGAAGCTCCCAAGGTGCCGGGAAGTGGTGCCGGCTGAGAGTAATGGGAAGAAGGGGAGGGGAGCGTGGAGGAAGGGCACCCGGGAAGTGGGCTGGGTGGGTCATTGGGAGGGAGGAGAGGTTTGGGAATCTAGAGCTGTGGGGGATCCCAGACCTTTAACCCTCAATCCCTACTGAAGCCTTGTTGCTTTAGAGCCTACACTCCAGTTTTATTTCTGTTCAGTTTCACTTCTTTTTACATTTTTCCCCCCAAATATCATTATTTTAACATTTGACCTCCCTCTCCCACTCATAACCCCTCTCCCCATATAACCTCCCCATGTCTATGCTCAGTGACCCTGGCCACTGATCCTGAGTCCTTGCTGCATTCCTCCCTGTGACGATGCGGTTCTGGCGGGACCCAGCGGAGAGTGCCAAATCAGGACCAATTGCTCAAACAGGGCAGTCACAGCCCTAGGCTGGGGTTTTTCCACCTCTAAGGCAAACCAAACCAGCCAGACAAAGAGGACTTTGGTTTCACCCCACTGGCTAACCACAAGTCACACAAGCAATTCCCTTAGACACTCCAGTCTCCCAGTATCACCACCAGTGCCACTCGTCCTGGGGATGAATGGTTATGAAAACCAACACCCCAATAAAAGAAAACGGTTCTCTCTATCCCAAAGGACCAAGCCCCAGACCCAGGTCAATATACACATCAGATCTTACCCACAAATCACGCTCTTGCCAATCCTTTAGAATCTAAAATCTAAAGGTTTATTCATGAAGGAAAAAAGGTAGAGATGAGAACTAGAATTGGTTAAATTGAATCAATTACATACAGTAATGGCAAAGTTCTTAGTTCAGGCTTGTAGCAGTGATGGCATAAACTGCAGGTTCAAATCAAGTCTCTGGAGTACATCCCCCGCTAGGATGGGTCATCAGTCCTTTGTGCAGAGCTTCAGTTTGTAGCAAAGCCCTCCAGAGGTAAGAAGCAGGATTGTAGACCAGATGGAGATGAGGCATCAGCCGTAGATAGGTGTAACTGGTTGGGACTCACCCCCGCGGCGCCTCCTGCTGGTGACTCTGGGAATTAGCTCATTCCAGTGGAGCACCTCCTCCTGGTGGTGTCCCGTCCGTTGTTCTGTCCTCTGTTATCTCTGGACCCGCGTTGCTGCGTGCTCGGCGGCGTCCTCTTCGAGGCCACTGCCCTCCGGCAGTGCCCCTTAGTCCTTCTGCGCCCCCTTCCGGGGGGGTCAGTGCTCAGCGGTCTCACACCCCAGTCACTATGTGCAATCGCACATATATTTTGGTTGGTTCATCCCTTTTTCCATTCCTATCTCTGAGATTTCCTTTCTCTCAGGCACAGAGAGTGACCTATGTCTCATTCTCTCTGTCTCCCATCAGGTGACGGGATGGTGAGTGATAACAAGGAGGAGAAACCCCAGCAGGAAGATGCTGAGCGAATAGAACCACATGGGACATTATCAGGAAGATCGAAAGGGAATGTTTCCTGGAGTTGTGCACTCCCAGAAAAAGAAAAGCAAAAGCCTGTGAGACTCAGCAGAGGCCAGAGGAAAACTTCAGTAGCCACACAGACCTTATTACAAGTGAGAGAATCAACTTGGAAGACACACATTACACATGCCATGAGTGTGGGAAACACTTCAATTGGAGCTCACATCTTATCACACATCGTAGAATCCACACAGGAGAGAAACCTTATGGATGCTCTGAGTGTGGGAAATGCTTCACTCATAGTTCAACCCTCATTTCACATCAGAGAATCCACACAGGGGAGAAGCCCTACACATGCTTTGAGTGTGGAAAAAGCTTCAATCAGAGCTCACACCTTATCAGATATCAGAGAATCCACACAGGAGAGACGCCCTACACATGCTCTGCGTGCGGGAAAAGCTTCACTCAGAACTCTACCCTGATCGCACCTCAGAGAATCCACTGTGGAGAGAGACCCTACACATGATCTGAGTGTAGGAAAAGCTTCAGTCAGAGCACAAACCTTATTAAACATCAAAAAATCCACATGGGAGAGAACTGTAATAAATGCCTTGATTAGGGCTGGCCAAAGGTTGAGGGGGAGTTTTTTTGTTGTTTTTATCGCATTTGCTCATTCCTGCATTGTGGTCTTTGCTCCATCTTCACTGTGGTCTCTGAGCTCCCACACATGAGTTACCTGCTTCTGCATTTTGCAGCTCACCCTTCATTGGGGTCAGTCCTGTGATCTTTTCTATCAACTCCTTTCCTTTTGAGTCGTAGGAGTGTGTGTCCCTCCAGCCAGGAATGTTCATCAGCTCCAGGTGAGAGAGAGGTTTGATCCCAACAAGCTACACTGAGGCAAAAACTACCTGTGCCTTCCATCCACTAGGGCTGTACATGGCATTGGCTGCTCAAGTTAGTGATCTTGGTGTAAAAATACAATTATAGTTGTAGTGCAGATGCAGCCCAGGTGCAGTGGTTGGCATTAGCTTTCCCCTTGTCCTGACCTAAATTCCATCACTTTTCCTAGTCTAAACAAACCCTGAGCATCACGGTTATACTGTTCCCCCATTTCAAACCAAGTGTTAGTCATCGAGTTCCCCCTTTGGAAACCAATTGTTTCATTCCCAGTTGCTCTGATGTTGCTTCAGGTTGTGCTGGAGAGCAGATATTTTTATTATCATTTTCCTCACTTAAAATATATTGAACTATAACAAAGAGCAGGAACAGGGCAGGGATAGGGGAAAATGTCATTTCACCCTTTGTAACAACAGAAGAAGTTAGTGTAAGTCAGAGGGATTCCCTTATTCCCAATCACCATTCCAATCCCCCATTTGTTCAATTGGTTAGGTCACTATTTTTTCTAAAGGGCTGAGAAGAGGATTCCCTAGTAAATGACCTGGAACGAAGCAAAATACCCATGGATTTCACTACCAAAGTCGTTGTGGCCCAGGCCCTGCAAGAGTCGCTCCTGAAGATATCTCCTTCCTAATCAGCTGCTTATTGCCTATTATTTGGGAAATACAATCCATATTGAGGTAGGGATGGGAAAAATGGAAATGACATTTGTCTTCAGCTCACCCCTGGAAGTGCTGCAAATGTGTAGAAAATGGAATGTGTGTTGAATGTGATATAGCTGCAGAAAGATGCCTGTTTTTAATAGAGACCTGACATTTGGTGTCTTACAGGGATTCTAAGCTGCATCTGAATTTAGTCCCTAATTTAAATCTGTGCCTCCAGATTAAAGAAATAAAAGGGCATAGTTTGGGGAGTTTTACCTCACTATCACTACTGATCTGTTGTGCAGTTGGTGAAGAATTCTACGCCAGAGAAGTATAAAATTACTCCAAGTAAGGTCACAGATTTGACAAGAACTCGGGTAGAAATTGCAGGTACTGGTGGTTGATTTTCACCCCCGAGATGGAAGCTATGGTGACCTGTGGCCCAGGTAAACTCTTTTTAGACCCCTGCTCCCTAGTTAAGTGGCCTTGGTCACACTCCTAAAGGACACCATGATTAAATTGGGAACAACTGTCCTTTACCATTTCAATCCAAAGTTTCATGAAGCGCAGAGAGAAACAGCTGATTCCTTCAGAGCCATTCCATGCCTATGGATCCCAATCTGGCTGCCTTGTTGGACAAAAAGCACTTCCATGCTGGGAAAACAATGGTAGCCAATGAGGGAATGTATCGGATTCAAGTTCAGACTGCAGGATACTTGAATGCTGAGTCCAGAGTCTGTGGTTTAGTCCAGGACTGCACAACTCGTAAAGCGGCAAGGGCAATAGTACTCCAAAGAAAACAGCTGAGGGCCAAAACCCCCCTGGCTCCACTGAAACCCCCCAGTGCCACCCAGCCCCACAAAACACCCCCCCCCCAAGCACTGTCCGCCCTGTGGAAACAAACCCTCCTTCCCCAGCACCACCCCGCCAAAACAGCAGTATTGAATGTTGGTAATAAGTTATAGCAGGCCCCTAAGGTAGTATAATGAAGGTAAAAGAAAACTCTCTTTTTGCTAGAAGTAGAATAAGATCTTCCCCCCACTTTGTAGTCAATTATGCTATTGAATGAATGAGGTGTGAATGTGGAAGGCAACACCCCCAGACAGCTGCAACCCTCGGAGAGGGGATGGGAGCCAGACCAGATCAGTAGAACAGGTCAGCCACTGACTCACTACTCGCCTCCTCAGCCTCCCACCCCGCTCACCTTCTCAACCCCCTTCCCCACCGCCAGCTCACCTGCCCACCCACCAATTCCTGCCCGCTCACCTCCTCAGTCCCCCAGCTCACCTCAGCTCTCCCATCCCCGGCTCGCATACTCATCCCCTGCCACTGCCTGCCTGCTCTCCTCCTCAGCCTCCCACCCCCCTGGCCAGGGATGAGCTACCAAAATCTTAACAACCAGTTCCCTCCTCACCCCAGGGGTTGTGTCCCCCCGGGACTCCTGCGCCTATCCAACCCCCTGCGTTCCTTTTATGCCACCCCCTCTGGACCCCACCCCAACCACAGCCCGTCCCAGTCCTCACACAGCCCCCAGTCCCCCCAACCAACCCCTCCTCATTCCTGATGGCCCCCCTGGGACCCTTGCCCCATTCAACCACCCCTTCTCCCTGTCCCCTGACCACCTCTGGAACCCCTGCCCCTGATGGTTCACGCGGGACGCCTGGGAGGACTGAGAAGCAAATGGCGCCTTCACACTAAGGCCCAGGGTGGCAGAGGGGAGGTAGGTGAGCTGGGGTGGGGAGCGGTTCCCCTGTGCACCCCCCGGGTTACCTGCTGTGGTGCGGGCGGCCCCCCTGACCCAGCTCTCCTTGTCTCTGTCTCCACCTTACTGGGCCTGAGCGCGAAGCTGCCACACCGCTTCTCTTCCCTCCAAGGCTTCTTGCGCGAACAGCTGATTCACGGAAGCGGGGTGGGACATTCAGGGGAGTAGGTGGAGCGGAGGTGAGCTGGGGTCAGCCGCTGGCTCACCTGTCCCCCCACCACTGCCCACCTCCTCAGCCCCCTCCCACCCGCTATTGTGTCATACAGGAGGCCTGTAATATGCAGGGGGTCAGATTAGATGCTCTAATGGTCTCTTCTAGCCATAAAGTCGACTAATTCCTAAAAAACTGAGTGTAGCATTGGGAGCAGCGTCTGATGTTTTCCTGTCTAGCCGGCTTGCTCCCTAGAACGAATGCTCCTTGAGTGGGGTGATCCACAGGGAGTAGCTCAAACCTCCAAAGTGCCTGGCCAGGGGCAGGACATTAGCACAGCAAGGGACGGGTGTGGCAGTGACATTACAAAGGCCTTTTGCAGGGGCTCAGACTATTGGTCAATGGTGGTGGGGAGGTGGTGACCTCACAGAGAGATGCTGACATCAGCCAGGCAGGACAGGGGCGAGGGGCCAGGGAAACCTCAGAGACCCTGTGGCTTTGCTTCAGCAAGTCTCCTTCTCCAGGTCTCTCTTTGAGGACTGAGACAGTATTCGGGTTCACCTACGTGAGCGCCAGGAGGAATCTCTTTCGAGTTTTCTCCTTCTCTTTTAGTGATTTCCTAGAAAACAGATGTCCCTGTTTAGAAGGCAAGAGCCTCCTCGAGGTTTGAAACCTGTTCAGTCTCAGTCATCTGGTGAGAGTTGAATTCTAGGCATGGAAAAAACGAGCTTAAGGAGGCAGAATTTTATTGTGTACCTGGGATTTTGTCCCTTAGATTCACTGGGGACATTGGGGTTTGTCCTTTGTTTCACCTTTTCGTCCATCCCTCCCTCCCTCCTTTCTCTTCGTTTCTTGCTTCTTTTATCCTTTCTTCTGTTCTCCTCCCAAAACCAGGAGAGGGCTGTGTGTGTGTGTGTGTGTGTGTGTGTGTGTGTGTGTGTGTGTGTGTGTGTGTGTGTGTGTTGCAGGGCAGTGATCCCCACCAGTTACCTGGGCCATCCTTTGGACTCTCTGGTGAGAACTCTCAGCCTCCCATCCTCAGTTTCTTCCCTGATTGGCTGAGCAGGGGGTTATTGCCAGAGAGGAGACTCAGGTCTTGTTGTTCTTTTTTAAGACCAAGTAAATAAGTCATAAGCAGTTGTATGTTTGATGAATTTTGCTGCTTCTCTGCACTAATTGTCTCTGAGCAGTTCATGATTCTCTCTAACATTCCAGTTCTCCTAAAATACCAGCTGAATACTTACTGTGCACTGTTGCTGGTCTGGAGCTCATCTGAGAGCACTTTACTCAGATCATTCAATGTAGGAAATTTAGGATCCGATGCTTCGTTTGAAAATCAGGGCTCTTGGGTCTTATTCCCAACTCTGCCACTGATTATGCGACCTAAGACAAGTCAATTATCCTTTCTCAGCCTTATCTTCTCCCTCTTTCAAGAAGGGATAATAATGATCCGCTCCTACCTATCTCACGGTGGGTGGAGATAGGGCCAACTATAGGTTTTTTGCTGTCCCAAGCAAAAAAAAATATTGGCTGCCCCCACCCCAGCCCTGGGCTCCTCCCTGAATCTCCCTGCTGCCCCAGTCCTGGGCTCTGCCCCCTCCACCCACACCCCCTGCTGCCCCAGTTCTGGGCCTCCCCCCCCAACCTGTACCCCCCTGCTGCCAGCCCTGGGCTCTCCTCCACACACCCGCACCCCATGCCATCCCAGCCCTGGGCTCTCCCCCACACACACCAGGACCCTCTGCCACCCCAGCCTTGGGATCTTCCCCACACAGGCACCCCGTGCTGCCCCAGCTCTGGGCTCCCCCCACTTGCACCCTCCTTCCACCCCAGCCCTGGGTCACTGGTAACTTGCTCCCAGAGTGGGTCATTCAGCAGGAATTTTGGATGTGCACAGAACACAGACAGGATTGGTTCCCATATGCTTACAGAACTGCAGTAACATGGAACAATTTCCAGCTTGTGTGATTAAAGGATATCTGGATGCATATTATAAGACTGTCCTACAGAAATGAGGAAACGTTGAGGTGCCTTTATTATTCTTATGTTCCATTCTTTGTTTCTATGGGCAATTTGCCAATGCAATATCACTGTCTTCCTTTTAAACAAATAAAACTATAAAACAAACAAACAAAGGCAATGGCTGTTGAAAATAGCAATTCCAGTCCTAAAAACCACTGGGAAGCATTTCTTGCTCAAGTTTATCCTACTTTTTCTACAGCAAATTACAGTGAATCAGTATATTTGATTTGGGAGAAATGAAGTAACAGCTGCCCAAATTGAGCTTCAGCACTCCTGAATTTTGAGGGTGTTCAAATCTGGAAGGCAGGTGCTAGATTCCCTTTCTGAATATTAGCTAAATCTGGAAAGGAAAAGTCAATTTCTGCTTCGATGGCTCAGAAGTGGAAATCCTCCATGTGCCTGGTACTGTATCTAAAGCTGCCCAGGTCCAGTAGAGCCTCTCCTCCCTTACTCTTAAATTCTAGTGGGATCCACGTACCTCCCTTGCTAGGATTCAGATAAAGAGGGGAACTGTCCATTTAGTCCACCCAATTCCTTCCTTGGGGGCTGCAAGGTGAGGTCACACCAGTATCTCTAATCCAGTCTGGGGATGTCTTCTGAAGGGGATATCTAGGGCAAAGCCTTCTACAACTTGGGCACACTCGTTCCCCATTCACAGTGCCACCCCGCTCTAGCAGTGAGCTCTCCATTGACAGCAAGCTGCGGCTTGAGGTTTCAGCTACCATACTCCCTCCCCCTGCCTTTCCTGTTGATAGCGGCCAAGGGAATGCTGAGAAATGTAGTTTTTTTCCTGCTCCAGAGCTGGCTCTATAGGCAGGGAGCTAACCAAGGAACTACAGCTCCCAGGGCCCCCTGTTGGTTCTCAGCTCCCAGGCTGGATCCCTGCTGGCTGCCGCCCCTGCAAATGGGCTGCTCCAAGCACCTGCTTGCTTTGCTGGTGCCTAGAGTCGCCCCTGCCCCCACCCATCCTGCACTCCCACCCTGTGCCCCAGCCTGGAGCCTGCACCAAGCACCCAAACTCCATTCCAGAGCCCAACCTCTCAACCATCCCACACCCCAAACCCCTGCCCCAACCCAGGGCCTGCACCCCAGACCTCCTCGCCCGACCCAAACTCCCTTGCAGAGCCTGAGGCAGGTGAGGGGCAGAGTTCGTCGGGGGGGGAGGGCTCTGTGCAGTAATATAGTGACTCCTTGGGTCTTTGAATGAGGGTTTATACTTGGGGTGGGGGGGTGAGGAGGCAAGCAGCGAGTCGGTGGATGGATAGGGGCAAATCTCCCAGATTCAAAATCTGTGACTGTGTCTGTTGGTCCTTCTAGCTGCTTTTCTCTGGGCTGGGGGTTGTTCCCACAGGAAGGTGTTTGCTTCTTATCCCCGAGACCATCAGTATGTCTGCTCAGTCACACCTCATTCATGCAACAGGGCAGTTGATTACAAAGTGGGGAGGAGATCTTATTCTACTTCTAGCAAAAAGACACTTTTCTTTTACCTTAATTACACTATCTTAGGGGCCCGCTATAACATATTACCAAGGTTCAATACAAAGTCATATACAAGTTATACAAAAATGCATGATGCAGAGATTTATCTACAACTGCATTGATTGACTGCATTGATTGACTGTGCAGTAATATAGTGACCCCTGGTCTTTTAATGAGGCTTCATACTTGCCTCATTAATGCAGAGAAGCAGCAAAATCCATCAAACATATAAGTGGTTATGACTTATTTACTTGGTCTTAAAAGAGAACAAAAAGGCCTTGAGTCTCCTCCCTGTCATTAACCCCCTGCTCAGACAATCAGGGTAGAGACTGAGGATGGGAGGCTGAGCGGTCTCACCAGAGAGCTCAAAGGATGGCCCAGTTCACTGGCGGGGATCACTGCCCCAGCACTACTGCAGCTCCACAGTTTGGGGTGGACCTCCCACAGTGAGAGCTGCCGAGCACTCCCCCGCAACACACACCCTCTCCTGGTGTTAGGAGGGGAACAGGAGAAAGGAGAAAAGAAGCAAGAGAGGAAGAGAAAGGAGGGATGGATGGAGGAAAAGTTGAAACAAAAAGGACAAACCCTAATGTCCTCAGTGATTCTAAGGGACAAGATCCCAGGTTTGGAATAAAATTCTGCCTCCTTAAGATCATGTTTCCAATGAATTCAACTGTCACCAGATGGATCAGACTGAACAGTTTCAAACCTCGAGGAGGCTCTTACCTTCTAAACAGGGTCGGCTGTTTTCAAGTAAAATCACTAAAAGGGAAGGAGAAAACTCGAAAGAGGTTCCTCCTGGCGCTCAGGTACGTGAACCCCAATATTCCCCCAGTCCTCAAAGAGAGACCTGGAGAAGGAGACTTGCTGAAGCAAAGCCACAGGGTCTCTGAGGTTTCCCTGGCCCCTCGCCCCTGTCCTGCCTGGCTGATGTCAGCATCTCTCTGTGAGGTCACCACCTCCCCACCACCTTTGGCCAATAGTCTGAGCCCCTGCCAAAGGCCTTTGTGATGTCACTGCCACACCCCTCCCTTGCTGGGCTAATATCCTGCCCCTGGCCAGGCACTTTGCAGGTTTGAGCTACTCCCTGTGGATCACCCCACTCAAGGAGCATTCGTTCTAGGAAGCAAGCCAGCTAGACAGTAAAACATCAGACGCTGCTCCCAATGCTACACTCAGTTTTTTAGGAATTAGTCGACTTTATGGCTAGAAGAGACCATTAGAGCATCTAATCTGACCCCTGCATATCACAGGCCTCCTGTATGACACACTAGCTACTTTTGGGGTAAACACATTCAAGAAAGGCATCTAGTCTTCATGAAATGACGTCACGAGACGGAGAATCCACCACCTTCCTTGGTAGCTTGTTCCTGTGGTGAATCATCCTCGCTGTTGAATATTTGTGCCTTAATTGTAATATGAATTTGTCTCTTTTCACCTTAGGATCCGGCGAGGTGGGAGTGTGCCAGACCTTGGGCTGCAGCCCAAGCCGGAACTTCTACATGACAATTAAACAGCCCCACAGCCTGAGTCGTGTGGGCCCAAGTCAGTGGTACGGGCCAGCCACCGGTGTGTAACAAGTTTGCGTGGAGAATTTGCGGCAAAACTGGAAACTGAACCCAGATTGTTTCAATTCTTGCCTCCCCGCTTAACCGCAAGCCCAGCGTGTGTGTGTACAGCGTTGTTTTGGTCTGTGTTTGCCTTGCATTGGCTTCCAAGGGAGGCTGTGAAATTTCCTTCATTGGAGGTTTTTATGACCAGGTTAGAGATATGCCAGTCTGCGAATGTCTAGGGATACTTGGTCCTGCCTCAACACAGTGGGCTGGAGTAGATGACTTCTCAAGATCCCTTCCAGGCCTACATTGAAATAATTCTCTTTTGTGCTGCGTCATGTTCTACGCTGAGCTGTTTTGCATGGTGCCATTTGGAACTGTGATCGCACCATGTTGTGTAGCAGTTTTATGGTGAATTGTTTTGCCTCAGCTTGTTTTCCATTGTGTACTTTTGTCCTAGGATGTCATAGTTCGCATCGTGTTGCTTTCTTTTCCTTTCTATTGTCATTTTATGCTGTGGAGTGTAGGTTGTGTTTTTTTTTCCCCTGAATTTGCCTGACATTATGTTGTGGTGATTTTTATTCTGTATGTTGTGTTTTTATATGTATATATTGCATCGCATCCTAGAAATGTAGGGCTAGATAGGACCTCAAGATGTCATCAAGTCCAGCTTTCTCTGCTGAGGCAGGACCAAGTATATGTAGATTATCTCTGACAGAGCTTTGTCCTATTTGTTCTTAAAAACTTCCAGGAAAGAGACTCCCAGCCCCTTGTAAGACTGTTCCAGAGCTGAACTGCCTTAGCTCTGGGGACACCCACACAGATTTTAGTGGTGAGCAGCTCTGGAGAGAGAGGAGACCCCAGTGAGTGGGCAGTTGGATAAAGAGACTAAAGTTGGGAGGAGAAACATTGACGTGTCCAAGGTCACCCAGGCTGTCTGTGACCGAGCTAGAAATAGGTTCTAGTGCCACCGTACTGCTGTTTCTGAAGGTCTCTGCCACACTGCTGTTTTAGGCACTGGTGCAAACCCTTGATGTAGACAGAATTTACACTAGTGCACTCTGGCACTGCTGCACCATGTCCCAGTTTGAAGGTTTGGGGTGGGGAGAGGGGCTGTGACCTCCCTGAGGCCTGAGGCTGACTGAACGGTGCAGCTGGTAACGGAGGGGCAGCAGTGAGTGCTGGAGGTATGAGCCAGGAGCACAGCCCCACAGGACTGGACACTGACTTCTCCTGACCCAGGGGACACACCCCCAGCGAGGTGGTTTGTCCATGGATGTGCAGGCTGGTGAGAAGCAGGGCACAAACCTCAAATTCGGGGTAAGGTCTGTATGAAGATTTCACCAACCAAGTATCCAGTGTGAACGCTTCAGGCATTGTAACAGCATTAACATGGAATCACAGACAGTCCTCTTGGGTGATCCCATATATCTCACCACGCAGGTGAGCTCACCTTTGTGACAGGTGGTCCCTTACTCCAGGAGTTCCCAACCTTTTTCTTTCTGAGCCCCCCACCCCCTCCCCCCCCACCCCCACACACGCTATAAAAACTCCACTGCCCATGTGGGCCACAATAACTGGTTTTCTGCATATAAAATCCAGGGCTGGCGTTAGGGGTAGCAAGCAGGGCAACTGCCATGCCACAGGGGCCCCCGCAAAGCTACATTGCTTAGGCTTAGGCTTTGGCTTCAGCCCTGGTGGTGGGGCTCAGGGCCCTGGACTTCAGTCCCATGCGCTGGGACTTCAGCTTTCTGCCCTGGGACTCAGTGAGTCTAATGCCGGCTTTGCTTGGCAGCCCCCTGAAAGCTGCTCACGTCCCCCCAGGGGGGCCCTGGTTGAGAACCACTGCCTTACAGCATGAATCACAGCAATGTTCAAGTTACTGCCAGTCCCAAAGGACCCGTCACTTCCTTAGGTCAATTAAATCTTAGATCTTCCAACAAAGACACTTGTAGCCAGTCCTGTCATAACCTGTATTAAGACTTATTTAAAAGGAAATGAGAGTTGTTAACAGAGTTAAAACAGGTAATCCTATAGATGCAGATGAGTTGCAGTCTTAAATTTCAAAGGTAATAGAAGCTTCTGTAATAAGCAAGCTCTGCATATTCTTTAGGACTAACCCAGGCTAAGCAGCTGGGGATCTCTTGCTTATGCCTAGAAACTTTGCCCCCCCCGAGTCCAGGCAGCATACAGACAATCAGTTCCTTCTCTATGGGGTTTTTCATCCCCTTCCTACCATGTGCTCTGAGCAGGAAAGTTAGCTACTGGGAAGTGAAGAGGTCTCTCAACTGGTAAACAATCACAGCAAGCCTTTATACCTTTGTTACAGACAATTTCTAGCAATAATACAGACAGTAAAAAGCAACAACTACATTTTGTTTATACATAGCAGAAAGGCTTATCTTATTTGTCTCAGTCCTAAGAAAAAGCAAGCCTGCATTTTGGTTAGTGATTGCAAGGTCGTAATAACTTTGTACACAGTTCTTGTCCTGTCTTTGCTCCTACAAGTCTCAAGTCATTAGGGTTACAGTATGGCCTGACTCTTGCTAACTGACTAACATGCATTAAAATCCCCTTCAAATCCTTATTGAAGCTTTCCCTGCTTCCACACTCCCCCCTTTTGTACTTCTAGTACAACAAATATTTTCAAATCTCCATTTGCATTAATTCGTGGAGTTCAGATTCTACAGCAGATATGTCAACCTTAGGGGTTGTCAAGGATGGGTTCTCATACCCATCTGTTCTGGAGTGGTGGAGGTATGAGCCAGGAGCACAGCCCCACAGGACTGGACAATGACTTCTCCTGGGAGGAGGGGTTCTAATCACGAGTCTGGAGTGGCAGGGCAACCCCCTCCCCCAGTCAGATTCTGCTAGGGGGCTGGGCAGGGATCTCTAGGGAGGGAGACACAGGAAAAAACAGTTGCCACTATGGAACCCAGGAGTCCTGGCTCCCAGTCCCCCGCTCTCACCTCTAGACCCCACTCAGCTCCCAGAGCTAGGGATAGAACACAACCCCCACCCTGCTCTGACCATTAGACCCCACTCCCCTTTTAGGCTCACTGCCTCGTCTATCCACCCAGCCCACCTGTCCATCCCTTTGCTGCAGGTTTCTGGGGTCACCCCTGCTCTGCACTCCCCCAGTGCAGCCCAAGACCTTTCCTCCCCCCAGCCACATTTCCTCTCCCCCCTCGTGCTGGATCATCTGCTTGCCCCCAGGTGTGCTGTGCGGCGTGACTGGGGATTGTGCAATGGCTCAGCACCAGGCAATGCAGAATGTAAACCACAGACGCTGCCCTGCCCGACCCCACCGGAGCTGCCGTCCAGGGGCATCGGAGCCCAGTGCCCTGCACCTGTGCCCTCCTGCCCCACGAGGGGCGAGCTACAGTCCCCACCACGTTCCGCAGAGGGGAGAAGGGTCAAGCCAACCAGCCCATTTAGGATGGGGGAAATCAACACCCTTTTTTCTGCACAGCCACTGACCATCAGCAGGATTCCTCCTCCTCCTCCTCCCTCCTGTGCTTCAGTGCGACTAAATCTCCGCACCTAGACAGTCGGTCCATCCGCTGCACCCCAGTCCCCTTACCTAAGCCTCCCTGCCAAAGTCCTGCACCTGACCCCATAGAATTAAGTCTCATATGTCTTTGGGATCTCAACTTCTTGTGCCCAGAGAGTCTCAGCCCCCTCAGTAGATGATCTTAGTCTGAGAAACATAGTGTCTGTCTTCTCCAAAGAAGTACTTGGAGAGAGTTTTCTTATGTGACCATGTGGCCTAATGGATAAAGTAGCTGACTTTGGATCAGGTGATTGAGGGGTCAAGTCCCGTTGTGCTTGTGCAGTTTTACCTTCATGCTGACAGTCCTGCTCCCTTCAGGGCTGGAACCTCTTCTTGGCCACTCAGGCCAATGCTCTGGCTTCAGCTAGAGCCCCAGGAAAGAGTTGGGGGGTGGGCGTCACAAAGGCTGGGGCATGAGCCCCAGGTGCTTCCAGTCTCGCCTTTGCCATTCCTGACTTGCCAAAGAAAATGGGCATCTGCCCAGGCTAGCATGTAGAGCAGTTTCCCTCTTCCAAATGTGCATCTGTCCCTGTGCTTGAGGGGGGTTGCTAAATAGCACCGTGGGAGCTTGGGTGTTTCTCTGCTTCTCGCCAGCTGGGGAAAAGCCTCTTCGGATAAAATCTCCTGCCCCACTGCAAAAGTGAGCACGGAGAGTGGGAACGGTTAGAGGCCCCACCGGGGGGGCTGGCCCTGCTTTCCTACCGTCTTCTGATGTTGGCCACAGACCATCAGCAGCCGCTGCGCATGCTGATCTGTGGGTGGCCTTCAGTGGGGGTTTGGCATGGCAGGGAGCAGGCTGGCCAGGGGTCTTTGTCGCTGTCTGCTGGCCATGCATAGGCATGGTCCTCCCCTCCTCTGAACAACCAGAGTTAGTCTGTGCTTGAAAAGAGAGACACAGGAGACTCAAGACAAGAGGGTGAGAAAGATCGAGAAAGGACCTATGAAGACAGCCCACACAACAGGGACACTGCCTGGTGAAGGGATGTGGAGGCACCAAATTGCCCCATTTTTCCTGGTGCCCTATGCAGCTCCGTACTGCTCCAGCGGCCAGCCCGATCCCCCGACTGGCTGAGCCGGCCAGGAAAGCTGCCCCTGCTCTGCCTCTTCCCCAAAGCCCCTACCCTGCCTCTTCCCACCCCTGCTCCATCCCATCTCCCCCCCCCACTCCGCCCCTTCCCCTGAGCTACATCCCGGTGGACTGCAGGAGGGATCAGGTGCACCCTGCACTCACCGGGCGGTGGGAAGTGGAACGACCTGGCCCCAGCCCGCTCTGCTCCACCAGCTCCCAGCTGCACCGCTGGTGATTGTTGGGGGGTGTTTCCACCCCACCCCCAAGTTCCAAGGCTGGGAGCAGAGTGCAGCGGGCTGGGGCCGGATCACTCCACTTCCCGCCGCCCTGTGAGTGTGGGGTCGGGCCTGCCCTGCAATTCCCGGGCGGCGGGAAGTGGAGGGACCTGGCCCCAGCCTGCTCCACTCTGTCAGCTCGGGCTGGGGGACGGGGGTGCTAACGGGGGGGATGGGACTAGGGAACGGGGAGAAGGGACACAGGCAAGGCTCTGTGGTGTCAGAGCTGGGAAGTGGGAACGTGGGGTGAACACTCTGCAGTGTCAGAGTTCATAGACTCATAGACTTTAAGGTCAGAAGGGACCATTATAATCGTCTAGTCTGACCTCCTATACAACGCAGGCCACAGACTGTCACCCACCCACTCCTGTAACAAACTCCTGACCTATGTCTGAGCTATTGAAGTCCTCAACTCGATGTTTAAAGACTTCAGGGTGCAGAAAATCCTCGAGCAAGTGACCCGTGCCCCACGCTGCAGAGGAAGGCGAAAACCCCCCAGGATCTCTGCCAATCTGCCCTGGAAAAAAATTCCTTCCTGACCTCAAATGTGGTGATCAGCTAAACTCTGAGCATGTGGGCAAGACTCACGAGCCAGCACCCAGGGAAGAATTGTCTGTAGGGATGTGGGGTAAACGCTCTGCAGTGTAAGAGCTGGGAAGGGAACAATGTGGAACAGACTCTATCAGTGTATAGAGATAAGCCTGACTGGTGTGAAGGGCTTCGGAATCTGCTTGCTTGGAAATTAACCCCAGTAAACTTCACTTTGTCTGAGCTTCCGACTTCTGGTCTTTTGCTGCCTGCGTGACAAGAACCAGGGAAGTGGGCAGGGGAAGGGAAAGCCCTCTAATAATGGCACCTTCTCCTCTAGGTGGAAAAGAGGAGACTAAGGGGGGATATGATAGAGGTCTATAAAATCATGAGTGATGTTGAGAAAGTGGATAAGGAAAAGTTATTTACTTGTTCCCATAATACAAGAACTAGGGTTCACCAAATGAAATTAGTAGGTTTAAAACAAATAAAAGGAAGTTCTTCTTCATGCAGCGCACAGTCGACTTGTGGAACTCCTTGCCTGAGGAGGTTGTGAAGGCGAGGACTATAACAATGTTTAAAAGGGAACTGGATAAATTCATGGTGGCTAAGTACAAAAATGGCTGTTAGCCAGGATGGGTAAGAATGGTGTCCCTAGCCTCTGTTTGTCAGAGGATGGAGATGGATGGCAAGAGGAAGATCACTTGATCATTGCCTGTTAGGTTCACTCCCTCTGGGGCACCTGGCATTGGCCACTGTCGGTAGACAGATACTGGGCTAGATGGACCTTTGGTCTGACTCGGTACGGCCTTTCTTATGTTCTTATGTTTCCCACTGCCCAGGAGACTCAGCCAGGGACTGATGTGCTGGAGATATGTTGGGAAAAGGGACTGTCTGAATTGCCAAGGCAGGAAGCAAACAATCTACAGCAACATCATTAACCACAAACCATGCTCCAGCCAGAAGGGAAATGGGCAGGAATTCTTGCTGTTCAGCCATGGCCACACATCCAGAGCTGCACAGCAGTGAGGGTGCTGGGCAAGCTGGTCTGAGCGAACAATTGGAAATGATCCTTCAGTGAGAACAGAACCAGAGTGTAGACAGGCCCAGTGTTAAGTGGTTGAGGCTGAGGCTTTAGGAAGCTGGCCTACAATACCATAGGATCTTTCTGTGGAGGTTTGATTCTTGCCAGCTAGGGGAAGCTGGTGTGTGGTGTCTTTGTGGCTGCACTTTCAGTGATGCAGGTTTCTCTATCCCATTGATCCAGGGTCATCCTACTAGATTGCCAGCTGCTTTTCAGCTGCAGTGTGGAGACTGTGTGTGGGGAGAGACAGTGTGTGTGTTGGGGAAGAGTGAGTGTGTTGTGGTAGGTAGGAGCGGATCATTATTATCCCTACTTGAAAGAGGGAGACGCTCAGGCTGAGAAAGGAGAACTGACTTGTCTTAGGTCACAAAGCCCGTCAATGGCAGAATTGGGAATAGGACCCCAGAGCCCTGATTTTCATATTAACCATCAGATCTTGAATTTCATACATTGAATGACCTCAATAAAGTGCTCTCAGATGAGCTCCAGAGGAACAAGTATGCACAGTAATTATTCAGCCAGTATTTTAGGAGAACTGCAATGTTAGAGAGAATCATGAACTGCTCAGAGACAATTAATGCAGAGAAGCAGCAAAATCCATCAAACATATAAGTGGTTATGACTTATTTACTTGGTCTTAAAAGAGAACAAAAAGGCCTTGAGTCTCCTCCCTGTCAATAACCCCCTGCTCAGCCAATCAGGGTAGAGACTGAGGATGGGAGGCTGAGGGGTCTCACCAGAGAGCTAAAAGGATGGCCCAGGTTACTGGCGGGGATCACTGCCCCAGCACTACTGCAGCTCCACAGTTTTGGGTGGACCTCCCACAGTGAGAGCTGCCGAGCACTCCCCCGCAACACACACACACACACACACACACACACACACACACACACACACACACACACACACCTCCTGGTGTTGGGAGGGGAACAGGAGAAAGGACAAAAGAAGCAAGAGAGGAAGAGAAAGGAGGAAGGGATGGATGGAGGAAAAGTTGAAACTAAAAGGACAAACCCTAATGTCCCCAGTGATTCTAAGGGACAAAATCCCAGGTGTGGAATAAAATTCTGCCTCCTTAAGATCATGCTTTCCATGAATTCAACTGTCACCAGAATGATCAGACCGAACAGTTTCAAACCTCGAGGAGGCTCTAACCCTCTAAACAGGGACATCTGTTTTCTAGTAAAATCACTAAAAGGAAGGAGAAAACTCAAAAGAGGTTCCCCCTGGCGCTCACGTCCGTGAACCCGAATACTCTCAGTCCTCAAAGAGAGACCTGGAGAGGGAGACTTGCTGAAGCAAAGCCACAGGGTCTCTGAGGTTTCCCTGGCCCCTCGCCCCTGTCCTGCCTGGCTGATGTCAGCATCTCTCTGTGAGGTCACCACCTCCCCACCACCTTTGACCAATAGTCTGAGGTCCTGCAAAAGGCCTTTGTGATGTCACTGCCACACCCCTCCCTTGCTGTGCTAATGTCCTGCCCCTGGCCAGGCACTTTGGAGGTTTGAGCTACTCCCTGTGGATCACCCCACTCAAGGAGCATTCGTTCTAGGAAGCAAGCTGGCTAGACAGGAAAACATCAGACGCTGCTCCCAATGCTACACTTAGTTTTTCAGAAATTAGTTGATTTTATGGCCAGAAGAGACCATTAGAGCATCTAATCTGACCCCTGCATATCACAGGCCTCCTGTATGACACAAGAGCTACTTATGGGGTAAACACATTCCAGAAAGGCATCTAGTCTTCATGAAATGACGTCACGAGATGGAGAATGCACCAATTTCCTTGGTAGCTTGTTCCTGTGGTGAATGATCCTCACTGTTGAATATTTGTGCCTTAATTGTAATATGAATTTGTCTCTTTTCACCTTCCAGCCATTGGGTTTTTTAATGCCTTTCTCTGCTACATTAAAGAGCCCTTTAATAGCCAATCTTTTCTCTCCATTAAGGCACTTCAACGTTTCAATGAAGTCACCTTTCAATCTTCTTTTGAGAAGCTAAACAGGTTGAGCTCTTTCAATAGCTCACTAGAAGGCATTTTTCTCCAGCCCTCAGAATATTTGGTGGCTCTTTGCTGCCTCAAGTCCAATTTCACACCATCTTTTTCAAATGAGGACACCAAAACTGGAGGCAGTATTCCAGTATCAGTCTCACTGATACCATGTCACCTCCTGTGACGTTATTGACATAATCTGTAACTGTATAGATCACCGTTGCCACCACTGTTCTATATTTGCAGCCAATATTGTATAAAGGTGGTCACATAAAGGGTCTATGGAGAGGTGATGATTGGCTGATTATAATTATGCTATCTCTAGATATGTATCATTTTTGTAGTTGACATTATGAATATTGGCTCTATGCTGCCTGTATTTCCAACTTGTGCTATGCTTCTGGGGAACACCCCAGCCAGACAAATTGGTGTCAGCTCTGCCTAGCCTGCTTGATGGCCCATTAAGGACCATCAGCTATACAATTGACCCATTGAGAGAAGGCAGATATGCCTTGTGGCTCAGCAAGGTGTGCAGGGACCTGCCTATGGACAGAACTCTAAGGTTTTTCTATGTCGCGTGCTGGATAGAGTGTCCTTGGGACAAAGAAAGCAAAGACTCAACAGCGAGGTTGATTCACCACAGGAACAAGCTACCAAGGAAAGTGGTGGATTCTCCGTCTCGTGACGTCATTTCATGAAGACTAGATGCCTTTCTGGAATGTGTTTACCCCCAAAGTAGCTCTTGTGTCATACAGGAGGCCTGTGATATGCAGGGGTCAGATTAGATGCTCTAATGGTCTCTTCTGGCCATAAAGTCAACTAATTTCTGAAAAACTAAGTGTAGCATTGGGAGCAGCGTCTGATGTTTTACTGTCTAGCTGGCTTGCTTCCTAGAACGAACGCTCCTTGAGTGGGGTGATCCACAGGGAGTAGCTCAAACCTCCAAAGTGCCTGGCCAGGGGCAGGACATTAGCCCAGCAAGGGAGGGGTGTGGCAGTGACATCACAAAGGCCTTTTGCAGGGGCTCAGACTATTGGCCAAAGGTGGTGGGGGGGGGTGACCTCACAGAGAGATGCTGACATCAGCCAGGCAGGACAGGGGCGAGGGGCCAGGGAAACCTCAGAGACCCTGTGGCTTTGCTTCAGCAAGTCTCCCTCTCCAGGTCTCTCTTTGAGGACTGAGAGTATTCGGGTTCACGGACGTGAGCGCCAGGAGGAACCTCTTTTGAGTTTTCTCCTTCCCTTTTAGTGATTTTACTAGAAAACAGATGTCCCTGTTTAGAGGGTTAGAGCCTCCTCGAGGTTTGAAACTGTTCGGTCTGATCATTCTGGTGACAGTTGAATTCATGGAAAGCATGATCTTAAGGAGGCAGAATTTTATTCCACACCTGGGATTTTGTCCCTTAGAATCACTGGGGACATTAGGGTTTGTCCTTTTAGTTTCAACTTTTCCTCCATCCATCCCTTCCTCCTTTCTCTTCCTCTCTTGCTTCTTTTGTCCTTTCTCCTGTTCCCCTCCCAACACCAGGAGGTGTGTGTGTGTGTGTGTGTGTGTGTGTGTGTGTGTGTGTGTGTGTGTGTGTGTGTGTTGCGGGGGAGTGCTCGGCAGCTCTCACTGTGGGAGGTCCACCCCAAACTGTGGAGCTGCAGTAGTGCTGGGGCAGTGATCCCCGCCAGTGACCTGGGCCATCCTTTTAGCTCTCTGGTGAGACCCCTCAGCCTCCCATCCTCAGTCTCTACCCTGATTGGCTGAGCAGGGGGTTATTGACAGGGAGGAGACTCAGGTCCTTGTTGTTCTCTTTTAAGACCAAGTAAATAAGTCATAACCAGTTATATGTTTGACAAATTTTGCTGATTCTCTGCATTAGTGGTCTCTGAGCAGTTCATGATTCTCTCTAACATTGCAGTTCTCCTCAAATACTGGCTGAATAATTACTGTGCACACTTGTTGGACTGCAGCTCATCTAAGAGCACTTTATTGATGTCATTCAATGTATGACATTCAAAATCCGATGGTTAATTTGAAAATCAGGGCTCTGGGGGTCCTATTCCCAATTCAGCCATTGACTGGCTTTGTGACCTAAGACAAGTCTGTGGAAGCAAGGAAAGAATTAATAAGGATTTGAAGGGGATTTTAATGCATGTTAGTCAGTTAGCAAGAGTCAGGCCATACTGTGACCCTTATGACGTGAGATTTGTAGAAGCAAGATAATGTAAGACAGAGTGAACTGTGTGAAAGTATTACGACCTTGCAATGCGTAGTCTTGCTTTTTCTAGTAAGATAGCAGAAAAGCTTATGTATAAACAAAATGTATTTGTTGCTTTTTACTGTCTCCATGATTGTCTAAGCTTGTCTGTAACAAAGGTATAAAGGCTTGATGTAATTGTTTACCAGTTGAGAAACCTGTCCAGGACCCTGTGTCCTATGGCACTCTCTCCCTCCATTGTAATTACTGGAGAAATAATATAGTATTTGATTTTGCTGCATCCAAACAAAAAGCGAGAACTGAGTTTTTCTTCGACAATTCAATTCTCCTTTCTCAGCCTGAGCGTCTCCCTCTTTCAAGTTGGGATAATAATGATCCGCTCCTACCTACCTCAACACACTCACTCTTCCCCAACACACACACACACACTGTCTCTCCACACACACAAACAGTCTCCACACTGCAGCTGAAAAGCAGCTGGCAATCTAGTAGGATGACCCTGGAACAACAGGATTTAGAAACCTGCATCACTGAAAGTGCAGCCACAAAGACACCACACACCAGCTTCCCCTAGCTGGCAAGAATCAAACCTCCACAGAAAGATCCCTATGGTATCGTAGGCCAGCTTCCTAAGGCCTCAGCCTCAACCACTTAACACAGGGGCCTTTCTACACTCTGGTTCTGTTCTAACGGAAGGATCATTTCCAATTGTTCGCTCAGACCAGCTTGCCCAGCACCCTCACTGCTGTGCAGCTCTGTATGTGTGGCCATGGCTGAACAGCAAGAATTCCTGCCCATTTCCCTTCTGGCTGGAGCATGCTCAGAGTGAGTTTGTGGTTAATGATGTTGCTGTAGATTGTTGGCTTCCTGCCTTGGCAATTCAGACAGTTCCTGTTCCCAACATATCTCCAGCACATCAGTCCCTGGCTGGGTCTCCTGGGCAGTGGAAAACATAAGAACGTAAGAAAGGCCGTACCGGGTCAGACCAAAGGTCCATCTAGCCCAGTATCTGTCTACCAATAGTGGCCAATGCCAGGTGCCCCAGAGGGAGTGAACCTAACAGGCAATGATCAAGTGATCTTCCACTTGCCATCCATCTCCATCCTCTGACAAACAGAGGCTAGGGACACCATTCTTACCCATCCTGGCTAATAGCCATTTTTGGACTTAGCCACCATGAATTTATCCAGTTCCCTTTTAAACATTGTTATAGTCCTCGCCTTCACAACCTCCTCAGGCAAGGAGTTCCACAAGTTGACTGTGCGCTGCATGAAGAAGAACTTCCTTTTATTTGTTTTAAACCTACTAATTTCATTTGGTGAACCCTAGTTCTTGTATTATGGGAACAAGTAAATAACTTTTCCTTATCCACTTTCTCAACATCACTCATGATTTTATAGACCTCTCATATCCCCCCTTAGTCTCCTCTTTTCCACCTAGAGGAGAAGGTGCCATTGTTAGAGGGCTTTCCCTTCCCCTGCCCACTTCCCTGGTTCTTGTCACGCAGGCAGCAAAAGACCAGAAGTCGGAAGCACAGACAAAGTGAAGTTTACTGGGGTTAATTTCCAAGCAAGCAGATTCCGAAGCCCTTCACACCAGTCAGGCTTATCTCTATACACTGATAGAGTCTGTTCCACATTGTTCCCTTCCCAGCTCTGACACTGCACAGCGTTTACCCCACATCCCTACAGACAATTCTTCCCTGGGTGCCGGCTGGTGAGTCTTGCCCACATGCTCAGGGTTTAGGTGATCACCACATTTGGGGTCAGGAAGGAATTTTCCTCCAGGGCAGATTGGCAGAGACCCTGGGGGGTTTTCGCCTTCCTCTGCAGCGTGGGGCACGGGTCACTTGCTCGAGGATTTTCTGCACCCTGAAGTCTTTAAACGTCGAGTTGAGGACTTCAGTAGCTCAGACATAGGTCAGGGGTTTGTTACAGGAGTGGGTGGGTGACAGTCTGTGGCCTGCCTTGTATAGGAGGTCAGACTAGACGATTATAATGGTCCCTTCTGACCTTAAAGTCTATGAGTCTATGAACTCTGACACTGCAGAGTGTTCACCCCACGTCCCACTTCCCAGCTCTGACACCACAGACCCTTGCCTGTGTCCCTGTTCCCCGTTCCCTAGTCCTATCCCCCCCGTTAGCACCCCCGTCCCCCAGCCCGAGCTGACAGAGTGGAGCAGGCTGGGGCCAGGTCACTCCACTTCCCGCCGCCCGGGAATTGCAGGGCAGGCCCGACCCCACACTCACAGGGGGGCGGTTAGTGGAGTGGTCCGGCCCCTGCCCGCTGCACTCTGCTCCCAGCCTTGGAACTTGGGGGTGGGGTGGGAAACACCCCCCAAGACGCACCAGCGGTGCATCTGGGAGCTGGTGGAGCAGAGCGGGCTGGGGCCAGGTCGTTCCACTTCCCACCGCCCGGTGAGTGCAGGGTGCACCTGATCCCTCCTGCAGTCCACCGGGATGTAGCTCAGGGGAAGGGGCGGCGTGGGGGGGGGCGAGGGGAGGGCGCAGGGGTGGGAACAGGCAGGGTAGGGGCTTTGGGAAGAGGCAGAGCAGGGGCAGCTTTCCTGGCCGGCTCAGCCAGTCGGGGGATCGGGCTGGCCGCTGGAGCAGTACGGAGCTGCATAGGGCACCAGGAAAAATGGGGCAATTTGGTGCCTCCACATCCCTTCACCAGGCAGTGTCCCTGTTGTGTGGGCTGTCTTCATAGGTCCTTTCTCGATCTTTCTCACCCTCTTGTCTTGAGTCTCCTGTGTCTCTCTTTTCAAGCACAGACTAACTCTGGTTGTTCAGAGGAGGGGAGGACCATGCCTATGCATGGCCAGCAGACAGCGACAAAGACCCCTGGCCAGCCTGCTCCTGCCATGCCAAACCCCACTGAAGGCCACCCACAGATCAGCATGCGCAGCGGCTGCTGATGGTCTGTGGCCAACATCAGAAGACGGTAGGAAAGCAGGGCCAGCCACCCGGTGGGGCCTCTAACCGTTCCCACTCTCCGTGCTCACTTTTGCAGTGGGGCAGGAGATTTTATCCAAAGAGGCTTTTCCCCAGCTGGCGAGAAGCAGAGAAACACCCAAGCTCCCACGGTGCTATTTAGCAAACCCCCTCAAGCACAGGGACAGATGCACATTTGGAAGAGGGAAACTGCTCTACATGCTAGCCTGGGCAGATGCCCATTTTCTTTGGCAAGTCAGGAATGGCAAAGGCGAGACTGGAAGCACCTGGGGCTCATGCCCCAGCCTTTGTGACGCCCACCCCCCAACTCTTTCCTGGGGCTCTAGCTGAAGCCAGAGCATTGGCCTGAGTGGCCAAGAAGAGGTTCCAGCCCTGAAGGGAGCAGGACTGTCAGCATGAAGGTAAAACTGCACAAGCACAACGGGACTTGACCCCTCAATCACCTGATCCAAAGTCAGCTACTTTATCCATTAGGCCACATGGTCACATAAGAAAACTCTCTCCAAGTACTTCTTTGGAGAAGACAGACACTATGTTTCTCAGACTAAGATCATCTACTGAGGGGGCTGAGACTCTCTGGGCACAAGAAGTTGAGATCCCAAACACATATGAGACTTAATTCTATGGGGTCAGGTGCAGGACTTTGGCAGGGAGGCTTAGGTAAGGGGGACTGGGGTGCAGCGGATGGACCGGCTGTCTAGGTGCGGAGATTTAGTCGCACTGAAGCACAGGAGGGAGGAGGAGGAGGAGGAATCCTGCTGATGGTCAGTGGCTGTGCAGAAAAAAGGGTGTTGATTTCCCCCATCCTAAATGGGCTGGTTGGCTTGACCCTTCTCCCCTCTGCGGAACGTGGTGGGGACTGTAGCTCGCCCCTCGTGGGGCAGGAGGGCACAGGTGCAGGGCACTGGGCTCCGATGCCCCTGGACGGCAGCTCCGGTGGGGTCGGGCAGGGCAGCGTCTGTGGTTTACATTCTGCATTGCCTGGTGCTGAGCCATTGCACAATCCCCAGTCACGCCGCACAGCACACCTCAAGAGGCGGTGGGGGGCCAAGCAGATGATCCAGCATGAGGGGGGGGAGGAAATATGGCTGGGGAGGAAAGGTCTTGGGCTGCACTGGGGGAGTGCAGAGCAGGGGTGACCCCAGAAACCTGCAGCAAAGGGATGGACAGGTGGGCTGGGTGGATAGACGAGGCAGTGAGCCTAAAAGGGGAGTGGGGTCTAATGGTCAGAGCAGGGTGGGGGTTGTGTTCTATCCCTAGCTCTGGGAGCTGAGTGGGGTCTAGAGGTGAGAGCGGGGGACTGGGAGCCAGGACTCCTGGGTTCCATAGTGGCAACTGTCTTTTCCTGTGTCTCCCTCCCTAGAGATCCCTGCCCAGCCCCCTAGCAGAATCTGACTGGGGGAGGGGGTTGCCCTGCCACTCCAGACTCGTGATTAGAACCCCTCCTCCCACGGGCTCTGCCATCACGGAATCTCCCTCCCACGTCAGAAAGTAGGAGCCCTTCCCCACATGAGGAGGAAGCTAGTGAGTTTCTTGGGGGTCTCTGGCAGAGGTGACAGCACCCACCAGACACCCACTGAGGGCTGCAAGGAGACCCCCCTACACAGCCCCCTGCTACGAGGGGCTGCGGGGTGCCCAGCCAGGGTCAGGAGGTGAGATGGGGTCGCAGTGGCAGGAAGGGGGCAGAGCTGGGGGTGGTGCCAGGTCGTTGCTGGCTACACAAGGAAAAACCACACCGCTCCATTATGTATTTCCCAAGGTTATAGCTGAATACAGGATTTGGAATGACTTCAGGGAAATATTTTGTTTCCAAACAGACTCCATATACCAAATGATGGTGCTAATATGCTCCCCCTGAACCCTCCCCCATGACTCCAGGATCCCAGCATCTTCCTAATTTGTAGGGTAGTTCTCCTCCCAGGAGGAGGGAAGCACCACATAGCCCCATTTCCCGCACGGGAGAACTGAGGCCCAGAGAGGCTGAGTGATGTGCCCAAGGACACTCGGAAGTCTGTGGCAGAGCAAAGCATGTTTATGCCTCCCCCGTCCCGGGTCTGGCCTGCTCCTGGGTCACTGGGTGGTGCAGGGGCGGGAGCTTGGGGGAAGGGGCAATGTGAGGGCAGAGGAGGGGTGTATTGGGGAGGGGCAGTGCGGGAGTGGGGATTCGGGGGAAGGGGCAGAGTGAGGGTGGGGCATTGGAGGAAGGGACAGGTGATGTGAGGCAGGGACCTCGGGGGCAGGGGCAGCGTGAGGGCAGGACCTCAGGGGCAGGGGTTGGGCTTTGGGGAACGGGCGGTGCTCGGGGGGGCTCGGGGATGAGGAGGGTTAATTCAGTTCAGTGGCAGCTTTGTCTGTGGGTGACACTGTTACTGCAGGGGGTGTTCAAAGCCGGGCTCACCCCAGGGAGGAGGCAGGGGGGATGGCTGGGAGGGACAGCGGGAGTGAGGCGCTGACCAGCAGCCGGGTACAAGGCTCCTCAGACACGCACAGAAACCAGCTCACCCCGGGGGATGGTTAAAGCCCCAGCAAACAAGGGCGCTGGGACCATCCCGCGGTGCAGACACATGTGTAAAGTCACCGGACGGAGACAGACCCGGCACTCACCTGCCCCGCACAGACCTGCCCTCCCCCGCCCAGGTTTGGGGGGCGGGAGCTTCGGCGGCCCCGGTCCTCGCCCCTCCCCCCACCCCGCTCAGCTGCTCTGTGCAGGGGGCGAAGCAGCGCGGCACGTTCCTACGGGGCAGGTCAATAAAATCAGGACATGCCTCTGTGGGGAGGGGTTTCAGTTGTTGCTAAAGGTGGTGGAAGCCCTCAGTCTCTGTCTGATTGTGTGTGTCTCTCTCTCCTCAGGAGATTGGCGTTGAGTTTCCTGGGTGAGGACGCTGCTGATTCAGAAAAGGATTAGACATTTATATGGACCATATCATCCAAACTTCGCTGGTATACAAAATGTAGAAGGGATATAAATCCTTATGCTTCAGGATATAAGCCTACCACCAACTGATAGGGGTCAGGAAGAAACTTCTCCTATGGGCAGGTTAATCCATAATTGTTTGATATTGTGTTTCTCAGACTTTCCTCTGAGGCAGCTGGGCCTGTGACTTGCCCTGAAAAATAGATCATTGGTGGGCCTTTATATTATGGGGCTGATCATTTTTGTTTTATGGTAGTGTTTAGATGTGCCAACCAAAATTCAGGGTCCCATTACAAAAACATAGTAAGAGATTGTCCTGTGCCTCAAATACAATCTAAACAAATAGACAACATAGGCAAACAGTAGGATAAAGTATTATTAACACTCCATTTATAGATGGGGAACTGAGGCAGAATGAAGGACCAGATTTTTCAAAAGATATTTAGGTGCTTAGATGCAAACAGATGTAAGGTGCTGGTGCCAGCAGATTAGGTGCATAACACCCACACTGATTTCCAATAGGAGTTAGGCGCCAAGCCTAATAACACGACTGGTCTGGCACCCATTCCAGCAATTTTCACCAGAACCAATGCGGTTCTGCTCACTGATGCCTAGAATATTCCTGGAGATTTTTGGGTGCTTGGATGTGGTGTTCCTGGGATTCATGTTACAAGCAGAGAAATGCTATCAAGTAGAGTGAAGAACTCACATTACTCAGTAAACAAGTTTTTCAAATGTTTTCCTCATACAGATCAGCTTCTTCAGATAAAGAATATTTCTTCTCCCCAGCCCTTTGCCTCACACCTACAGTACCCCAGCAACAAAGAGCTTAGTGACATGAGTAATTTTAGGACCCAGGATTAAAGGGCATGGGGTGCAAACCAAGTGGTTTAAAGTGGTGGGTGCAGTCAGTCGTACATGATGTTGCACAGTCTGTGACTATCACGCTCCATTTGCCAATGAAACAATAAGTGACATCTGGTAGAGGAGTGTAAGCAAGAGCAAGCAGCGTATCTTCTGCAGATATAAACAACTAACTTGTCTGAGTGATTGGCTGAATAAGATATTATATTCGCCCATAACATCACAGGCCATAGGTGGTCAAAACACCTGGCTTTATGGTCACCGCTGTGGTGATGGCACTTCATATCACTGGTACCCACAGTGTGCCGTGGTCAGACCTTTTAGGTTTTTTCATATGCATATTCAGAGCCACAAGTAACAGGTGACCATCTCAGGCGAGTAATAAAGTTGTGTGACACCAATGCAGCCTCTGCCTATAAAAGGCTGGAGCTGCTGCAGACCAGCTTTGAGCCAATTCAACCAATTCCTGAGCAGGCGCCCTGGGGGCCTGTGCCCAAGCCCCAGTACAGTGTACTGGCAAAGAGCGATGGCGCTGTACCGGGTAATGGCCCGGCTGTAGGGATATTAAGAAGGTTTATGATTAAACATGGTTTATAAAAAAGAAATGATTTATTAATTTATTGTTAATTAATACTTTATAACCAGGTTTATGTTAGAAGTAAATTTCCAGTGATTCCTGAACTTATTTAGCCTCTAACTAAGCCACCAGCTGTATCTGTGTGAAGCCTGCTCAAAGAGAGATGCACCTTGGGTATGTAAAACTTGTTAGCTCAAAGAAATGCTGTATAAAACTTGTTAAACATTAATTATCTCTAAGTAAGCCAAAACAGTAGCTGTTATAGTGTATAAATAGAGATCCCCACCCTCTGTAAGTTTTCATCTCACTTTATCTTTGCTTGTTAAAAGACAGGAGGGTCACATAAATTGGTAACACCCTAAAGGTAAAAGACAGTGAACTAGATGTAATTAAGATAGAGAATGTATGTGAATGCATGCCTAGTTTAAACAATGAATGAATGGTTCAGGAGTTACCAGCCTGAAGAATTCAGTGTCAGCTGAAGAAGGTGTCAAGTGGGATCAACCAGATGACCCCCAGTACCTCAAAGGAAGGAAAAACAAGCATCTGACAGAATGGAGCCAGCCACCTGCTGATTGATTTAGCAACAGCAAAATGAAGCAACTCTCATGGACTGACATAGGAATAAATTCCTATCAAACTGGACTCTAAAGACTGAGGACTTTGAGGGCTTGGCTACACTTACAAATTTGCAGCGCTGCAGCAGGGTGTGAAAACACACCTCTCCAGCGCTACAAATTCTTGGCCTTCAAAGCGCCAGTGTGGTCAAAGCCCCAGCGCTGGGGCGCGGCTCCCAGTGCTGTCCGTTATTCCCACAGGGAGGTGGAGTACGGACAGCGCAGGGAGAGCTTTCTCCCAGCGCTGGTGCTTTGACTACACTTAGCGCTTCAAAGCGCTGCCGCGGCAGCGCTTTGAAGTGCTAAGTGTAGCCACAGCCTGAGTCTATGGTTCTGCTGCCAGCCTCCAGGAGCATCAAATGCATCTGACACAGACTTGGCTCGATCCTCATGACCAAGATACCTGGCCAGTAACTTGGCATGAGCAATGTCTAGGCTGGTAACTATAACATCTGTACAGAACCTGAATGAATGATTGTGTGAATGAATATATGTGTGTGTGTGTATAAGGAATAAGTAGTGATAGAAATAAGTAGTACAACAATGTTGTTTACTGTTGTCTTTTGTTTTGTTATGGTATTTACAATAAATGTGGCATCCTTGCCTTATCCCTCTTAATTAGATCCTGTTGGTTTTATTATATTGGTATAACGCTTCCCGGGCAGGTATTTAAAGGCCTGGGAGCTCTGGAAGTGGTGCAGCTTTGGCTATTTAAGGGCTGGGGCGGTAGAGCAGGAGCCCTGGGCGCTAGCCCTGAGCTGAGCTGCTGCTGCTGCCTGGTGGGGGAGGAAGAGGCAGCCACCGTACAGGGTGGGCTGCACCCCTGTCACCAGCTGGCCCTGTCTTGGCTCAGCCTGCTGCACCAGCCCTGCCTGACAAGCCCATCTGCCAGCCCGCATTCCCTGCCTGCCTCCAGCCCCGGTCTCAGCCAGCCCCGCACTCCCTGCCCTCAGCCAGCCCTGTCTCCCTGCCCACCCCTGCACTTTTACCTGTCCTGCCGCTCCCAGCCCTGCCACCCCGTTGCCCTGCCTGCAGCGGGCTACCTCAGTCAGCCCTGCCTGCCTCCAGCCAGCCCCATGTCCACCTGATGCCCCTGCAGTTCCCAGGGCAGTAACCTACACCTCCTTCAGTGAGGAGCAGGGAGCAGCTGGACCCCACATGGGTGACCAGACGGCAAGTGTGAAAAATCCAGGACGGGGCGTGGGGCGTAATAGGAGCCTATATAAGAAAAAGCCCCAAATATTGGGACTGTCACTATAAAATGGGGACATCTGGTCACCTTAGCTGGAACATTTTTACAGTTCTTGGTAATAGCAACACATTAGTTACAAAAATTACCATTAGCGATAACAACAAATTCATTGCAAGGGTCCACCTACAATCATTTTTGTCATCATGCCACACCTTTGGCTCAATACCATTGGGGTTTGCCTTTTAGGGTTAACAACCCGTGCATAGGCGGCAGGTTATATACAGTGCCGGGCTCCAGGAATATTCAGGGGCCGGGTGCCCTGCTCCAGCAATATTTGGAGCTGGGTCTCTCCCCGGCCCTGCCTGAATCGGGCGGGCCCGGCCCTTACCTGAGCCTCTCCAAAGCCCCAAACCCTCCGCCCCAGCCAGAGCCCTCATCCCCTGCACCTAATCCTCAGCCTGAGCCGGGGCCCCATCCCCACCTAATCCTCAACCCCAGCCAGAGCCCTCATCCCCCACACCTAATCCTGAGCCCCAACCCTCATCCCCTGCACCTAATCCTCAGCCCCATCCCTGAGCCCCTGCAGCATGAACTCCTCATCCTCAGCCCCAAACCTCATCCCCCTGCACCCTTATCCTCTGACCCAGTCCTGAGCCCCCCCACCTCATGAATCCCTCATCCTCAGCTCCACAGCCCTCACCCCAGTACTCCCACCAATCCCCCCACGCCCATCCCAGAAGGTGCAACACCCCTTCCCAACCCCAAACTCCGTCCCAAAGCCTGCACCCTTCACCCCCTCCTGCACACCCACCCCCTGCCCCAGCCCAGAGCCTGCACCCAGCACCCAAACTCCATCCCAAAGCCTGCACCCTGGACCCTAATCCCCAGCCCAGGATCTGCACCCCAGACCACCCCCGCCGAGACCCCTCTCAGAGCCTTAGGCAGGTGGGGGCAGAGTTGAGGCAGGTTCTGAGCACCACCAAAATTTCTACAGACTTGCCACCCATGAACCTGTGGCTTCCCTTTGCAAACTTCCTCCTTGTTCTGAAGGATCAAACCCTGATTTTTCTTGCTTAACAGAATTTACTGGCTGATGGGGTGGGCTCTCTTTGCTAACAGCCATTAGCAAGTCTTCTCCCTGCCAGCCAAGTAATTTGCATCAACACAGAAGCACAGACTGCTCACTTAAAGAATCAGAATGAGACATCTCTGTTCCAACACCATTGTCTCTCCCAACCAGCCGGGCCAAACACAGCCACTCTGCTTATAGAGCTGCCTCAACTTTCTTAACAGCCCTTACCCATCTGAGACCTTTTTCAGCTACCCACACCAATTCCTCCTATGCGGTGGATTTCTTACACATCCTCCTAACCAGTCTTAAAGGGTTAAGTCAGTCTGTGAGTTAATTAACTCTTTCTGGCCCTGTCGCCTTCAATGAGAGATTATATTACACCCATAACGTCACAGGCCATATATGGTCAAAACACAAAGGTGGCCAGGCTGGGACCGGGCTGGGCCTGGGGTACTCAGCTGGGGCCAGGCAGGGGACGACGGCCAGGCCGAAGGAGCCGCTCAGTCGAGAGCGGAGCTGGAGGGAGCCTGGGCTGGGCTGGGCCTTGCCATGCCTCCCTGGAGCCCTCCTCACACTCCTGGTCCAGCCTTTGTTCCAGCTCAGGTGGTAGCTAGTGGATTTCTCACGATGGCTGCCCCATTTGTTCCCTTCCACTCAGATACAGATACAAAAGTGATACATTTATACAAATAGGATGACCACACTCAGTAGATTATAAGCCTTGTAATGATACCTTACAGAGACCTTTTGCATGAAGCATACTGCAGTTACATTATATTCACACTCATTAGCATATTTTTATAAACTCCTATAGAATGGAACATGACAACAGCAAAGACGACAATGGCGACACCTCTGAAGAAATGCCCTAGAGCCCTTGGGCCGTCACGCTTCAGGAATGTGCGTGAGGTGCTAGGAGACCTGGAGATGGGGGTGTCCTGCTGGCCGTAGGTGAGTGTTGTGAACCCCAGTTGCTAGGCTGAATTTATCCATTCCTGGCAATAAAACATTGTCTTGTTTTCACAGCCACTTTCGGTCTCCTGGCTTCTACCCTCTACCCTACTGGCAGGGCATTGTGCAGCACCCTTTCCAGCCCACCTGGGTGGAGAGATTGAGGAAGAGGCATCTGCCATCCAGCTCCATCTCATCTAGAGCAAGCTCCAGAGCCATCGCCAGTGGGGTGGGAATGGCCCAGCAATAGGGCTCCCAGCCTTTCCCTTGCAGGAGGAGATTGTTCCCAGACGTCAACCTGCCAGGTGCTGAACACCCACAATGGCAAGCAGTGAAATCAGTGGGAACTGAGGGACTCCTCCTCCTCCTGATTGGCACCGTGTGAACGAACTTTCATTTAGGACTATCCGGGTTCCGCTCTTTCTCTGGCCTGGGAGGGAGCGGGGTCTACTGGGGTGGAGGGAGCGGCTTGTCCAAACTAACGGAGAGCCCCATTGCTCTGAAAGAATGAGACTCTCCCAGTTTCACAGGGCCCTAGTGGGTGGGTGAGGGGCAGCCTGTGGCGAGCTGCTGCCAGTGCGTGCCAGCCCCCTGTGTGGGGGGCAGGAGGAGGGGTGGGTGGGGCAGAGGGGGAGGAATTTCTCAGCAGAGGGGCCAGGGCAGGGCAGCAGGCCCAGCCCAGACTCATGGCTGCTCCCCAGTTCCAGACAGGATGGGTGGAGGAAGGCTGGGCAGGTGGCTCTGGAGCCAGTAGGGAGCAGTGTCCGTCTTGCCCAGGAGGAGAGTGGCCCCTCTGTCCCCGCGGGCGAGGAAGAGGCCAGTGGGCAGGCAAAGTGGAGAAGCTCCCTGACCTTCTGGAGGAAGAGGAAAAGACCAGCTCCCTTAGCAGGTACCAGAGCTTCTTCTGGTCCCAAATGGAGATGGCCCGGGTGATGTACTGTAGGAGGACCCAGGCGGGGCAGGAGCCGGGCAAGGTGGCTCTGCAGCCTCTTTCAGGCAGAGGCCAAGGCCCAGCCCCAGGGGCCCAGCAGGAGCTATCCACCAACCTGGCCACCCAGGAGCCCCCAGCCAGCCGGGGCGGGCCAGACTGCAACATCAGGGACCGCGCTCTGCCTACTCCTGAGGAGCCAGCACCTCCTCTGCTGGGGTCTGACAGCCCTGAGCTGAGAGCTCCTCTGTGCAGAGTGAGGGAGACCCGGGGACAGGGAGAAGGATGGGGCAGTAGGGGACTATAACACCCTGTACCCATTGGGTCACCAAGGCATGAGACTGAGACATGGAGCCCCACTAGCACCAGTGGAGGTGGCACAGCTGCACCCTGTAGCAGGGGATGCTGGGCGGGAGTCCGAGAGCTCCAGCCTCCTGGTAGGGTTGGAGGGGCTGGCAGCCTGCAGAGGCCCCTGAGGCTGATGGGCCTGAGGTGTCCTGGGAGAACCAGAGGTGCAGCCCACTGTGCCATGGGAGCTCCATATTTGAGGATGGGGACAGTGAGCCATTTCTCTACACTGCATCCCAGTAGCAGCAGGGTTATCCTTTCTCCTGCTCCTGGTGCAGGGCCCCAGTGCCCAGCAGCAGTGTGTAAGGAGGAGGAAGAAGAAGGAGGAGGAGGAGGTGTCCTAGACAGAGACACCATCAAGTCATCCAGGGGACTACCCTCAGGAGGCAGAGCTGAGGGTACAAAAATCTTTACAGCTACTTTTGCCTGATCTGCCCTGCCTTCTTCCATCCCACCACACAGGGGTCTTGTCCCCAGAAGTCCATGCCCCCAATGAGAGGAACTGCTCCCTTGATACCTGGCACCCAAAGTAGGGGGCGACTTGTCTCACAGGCCAAGGTGTCCACTCCCCAAAGACACTGTCAGATTACAACCCCAGTCTGCAGGGCGACACTGGTATCGGGGAAGCAGAGTGACTTTCCCTGTCCAACTCCATGGGGTTCCTGAGCCATGGAGCTGGGTCAGGAGTGAGTTGGGAGGTCCTACCTAACTGTCTCTCTCTCTCCCACACCCCACTCTGGTTGATGGCCAAAACCAGCTCCGCTTCCTCCGTGAGTGTCCCACGTCTGTGCTTCTTGGCACAGCAGCAGGGCTGAACGCTCTGGGCCACCACGTCTCTGGCGGCCTCGTGGAGAGCATTGCGGTGAGTGGGACCCCGATGTGTCTGGCCTGGGGCGAGGACCCAAGAAACGAGAGAAAGAGTTGCAGGTGGGGCCAGAGAGGAAGCAGCAGAGGACAGTGGTTCCTGTCAGCTGAGGGCTGGGGAGCAGGGAAGGGAGAGCTTCCCGACACCAATCGGGGAGCTGGCAGTGGGGAATTGTAAGGCCGGAGGAGGGGAGGGGAAGGAAGTTTTGATGGATGGGAGAGAATGGGGCCCAGCTGGTTGGGGTTGGGGGTGACACTGGCACTGTTTTTCTGCAGAGCACTTTGGCAGCTCCTCCTGGGGAAAGTGCCTGCAATGGGTCTGCGGGGCCTGAGTCTCACGCTGGAAATTTATCTTCTTGGGGTCTCTCAGGAGCGGCTGATTGAAAATCTGCCCACTTATGGTGCCAGGCCAACCTCCATCATCTCCCAGCTCCACATGGCTGCAGTTTGCAGCCTGCTGGGTAGGACAAATCCCATCCAGCTGCCTTAACCCTGGTGCTGATCCGGGTCTGGGCCGGGAGTCCCAGATCTTCCTCGGCCTGGGTACCCCCCGCTGCAGCAAGTTCCCATCCCAGCAGAGGCGAGAGGCGAGGCGTGCTCCCACTTTCCTGGCTGGGGTGATTTCCCTCAGGAGACGTTACAGCGGCCGTGGGGAGGTCTCACCTGCGGGGAGGGGGTCATGGCGCATGGCAGTGCCAGCGCCCTCCGGTGCACGCCAAAGATAACACGGGCTCTTCCTCACTCCCGCCAGCTTAAGCTGAAGGCGCTGCTTGCCTGGAGCTGGAATCACTCACTCCTGCAGGCTCTCTTTCTGCACACCATCTTCCACGACCTGGGCCTTGGAACAGAGATACCACCCACTTCAGGTAGGTCACGATCTGCTTCCCTGTCCCAGGAGCAGGAGCACGCCTCTGGTCCCTGCTCCCTTGGTTTGATGGAGCTGCTGAGAATAGGGAGGAGTGAGCAGGGAAAAGCGGGAACAGGCCCTGAGACAAACTGGCAGGGAGGGCCCTTCCCTCCAGAGGATTGTATGTTACCCTCTGTGGCTGTTCCCAGCCTTCCCTCTCCTCATTCTGTGTTCTGCTGCCTGGACTCCGGGGATCCTTCTTTTCCACCCATTGCAGTTTGAAACTGGTCCCTAACGTCTGCTGGGTGGCCAGCCTGCAGAGAAGGCTGCTAAGGCCAAGGAGTTGCGAGAGGCCAGCAGGCATCCGACTAGGAACTCTTGCCAAGTGTCCTTGGAATGATGTGAATGGGAGAGGCCAGGATGTGCCTTTGGGTCTGGCGGGGCTCTCCAGAGAGCTTCCCCTGGTCCCGTGACTGGTATGCAGCCCCATGTCCCATGACTGTGCCAGGTGTTCCCTTCTTGCAGGCTCTGCACAACACCTATTTACAGAGGCTGGAGCGCCATGGTCAGGTGCCTGCTAACAGAGACCCCACCCCAGCTAAGCTGCAGCTTTACTCTTGGAGGTGAGTAAAATGATATACTGGGCCGGTCTGGGTGGAGTTTATTTTCCCCTTAACTTCCGTCCAGAAGCTGCAAAGGAGAGACTAGAAGAGTCCCGTTTCGTTGTGTCTCCCAGCTTGGACCCAAGCTAGCCCCACGTTCCCAGAGCTGTCAGTGCAGTGCAATGTTGTTGGGACTCCCTTACGCCTCCTGGGGCGGGCTGGGAGCAGAGGGGAAGAGGCTGGGACTCTCCTTGAAACTCTGCACAGTTGCATTAAAGCACTAACAGTGAGCACCAGGCCTGGCTGGGGCCTGAGAGACTGAAACCAACACCTGTGAGATGCCAGGACATGGGACCCTGAGAAAAGTCCACTGGCTCCTTTCTGAGAGACACTGGAGATACAGGAGGGAGCCTCTAAGGGAATCCTTTCTCTTCTGTCCTAGGGACACTGCAGTTCTCACTGTCCTCACGGCCACTCCATCCATCCTACCAAAGCTTCTGCGGCCCTGGGTCTGGGGTCCAGGACATGTGCCTTGATCCTGACGTTGCTGTTCCCTGTAGATCAGAGCTTTGTGATCCTACGAGTTCGGAAACAAATAGACAAGCCCCAGGGCCGACCATTGTCCCAACCCTTGAGACAATGACAACGTAACCAGTGTGATCGGAAGAGACAGAGACCAAACAGCTCAGCTTCCGCCATGCTGTCCACGTCACTGCTTCTTGGCACATGGCAGACGCTTGACACTCTGAAATTTACTTCTCCAAAGTGGCCACCATGTAGGAGGCTCTATTCTGCCTGCACATCTACCAAAGTGATCTATGCCATCATGGGCCAACTTATTTCTCTATACCATAGGTACATTGGCCAACTGGACAGTCTCATGTGCAAAAGAATAAATGGACACAAATCTCTGACATCAGGAATCGAATAACATTCAAAACCCAGTAGGAGAACACTTCAGCCTCTCTAACCGCACTCAGTGACAGACTTGAAGGATTGGCAATTTTGCAACAAAAAAACTTCAAAAAACAGACTCCAAAGAGAGACTGCTGAACTTGAATTAATATGCAAATTAGATAAAAGTTAACTTAGTTTTAAGAAAAGCAGAGAGCTGGGAATGGATTTTGGTCATTTTCACTAATTGAATCTATTTCTCTCACGTTAAGGTGTCCTCACACCTTCTGTGGGTCATCTTGATTATCCCACTTCCCAGATTTTTCTCTCCTGCTGATGATTGCTCATCTCAGTTGAGTTGGCCTCTTAGAGTTTGGTATGGCTACTTTACTCACCTTTTCACACCGGTCTCTGTATGTATAAATATCTTCTTTCTGTGTTCCATTCTATGCATCCGCTGAAGTGAGCTGTTAGTGATGAGTGGCCCATCGAGCAGACACTTAATTCTAATGGACCATAGGAGGCACCCATCTACACTGAACGGACTTTTCTGTGAATGTTCTATCTGGCGTATCTGCAAAGTATCCATCCTGCAATGACTGAGCAAAATGGGGCATGGACAGGGACTTGCCCATGTGACTCAGCTCCCATCTTTCACCTGTGATTTTCACTAGCTGTGCTGAGGACTTTGAAACAATGGGTTTCCCTTCATATGGCAGAAGTTAAAAAGAGGCCCTGGAAACATCTCCACTGTGCCTCTAGCCTGCTCAGCCTCTTTCCTGCTCAAACATCTGGACTATGGACTTATACTAATGGGAGCATCTAACCAAGGGAGAGCACTTCCAGTGACTTGGAAGCACCCAAAGACTTATCAAGCCAGCAGTTTATTCCATCATTGCTACAAGCCTGAACCAAGAACGTTGCATTTATTTGATTCCTTTAACCAATTTTAACTCTTACCTTTCTTTCTTTCTTTCTTTCTTTCTTTCTTTCTTTCTTTCTTTCTTTCTTTCTTTCTTTCTTTCTTTCTTTCTTTCTTTCTATAAATAAACCTTTAGACTTTAGATAGTAAAGGATTGGCATCAATGTGATTTTGAAATATCTAAGTTATATATTGACCTGGGTGGGCAGCTGGTCCTGTGAGATCAGATATAGCCTCTTAGGGTATGTCTTCACTCCCGCCAGATCGGCGGATGCAATCGATTTCGGAGTTGATATATCGCGTCTCATCTAGATGCGATGTCGAACCCCGAACACGCTCCGTCGACTCCGGAACTCCACCAGAGTGAGTGGCGGTAAGCGGAGTCGACAGAGGCCGTGGGCGTCGATCCGCGCCGTGAGGATGGGTAAGTAATTCTAGCTAAGGTACTTCGACTTCAGCTACGCTATTCACGTAGCTGAAGTTGCGTATAGATCGACCCCCCACCTAGTGTAGACCAGGCCTTAGTTGAAGACATTGATTTTAAAGAACCACTCATTTCTCAGTCTAGTGTTTTGGTGGTAATACAAGGACTGGAATTCCCAAGGAAACTGCTTTCATGACTTCTTGTTAGCTGGTGTGGTGAAGCAGAAGTTTCCTTTGCAGGTTGAAGGGAAAGGACGGACATTACTCATCTAATCGTAATCACACTGAGATGCTGAAGGAAGCAGAGCGAGGATGTGCTACTAGCAGTAATCCAGCCCAATGGGGAGGAGTTAAATATAAAGAAGAGGTCATGTGGAGAACAGGGTTTGCTCTCAGAGCTTTGGAGAGAAAAGAAATCTGCCACTTTTTCTCTGTGAACTCCATTTGCTTTTCTTGTTCCTTTCCGTTACAGTAAAGATACAGAGAATGGAAGTGGTTAAACTTCTCCGAGGCAATGAATCACTTGGCTTGGTTTCTCTCATCATTGCCAGTGCAGACAGGAGGGACAGGATTTGTTTTAAACGAGTCATGGACAGTTGATATTTTCATTGTTTTCTTTCTAAGCATTTAGCTTGGGGTCAGCCTCAGAGCCAGTTAGTACTGAGGAGAATTAATCATTAAAGGGCAAACCCTTCCTTAATGCAGAGTTAAGATTGGCTGGAGCAATATCAGCCCCTTGCAGAACCTCTGCAGCGCAAGACTCAAACTTCTGAAAAGCAGGAGACGCAGTTACAGTTGCCTGCACCACCTTCATCCTGTCCTCTGTCAGCAGCGTCCCTTTAACACACACACATTTACTCTACCAACACCTGCTGGCTGAAATCTACAAACTGTTCACTACCTTTTACAGCCCTTCCAACCAGAGCTCCAACCCCATCTTGGCCTGACAAGGCCCAGCCCTGGGCAAATCAGACTGGGGTAAGGATTGGGCAGGGCCATGAGAGTGGCTGCAGAGCAAGACCCTGACCCTACTCAGATCAGCCCCACCTCACTGATCTCTCCTCACTCAGACACACTGCACCTCCCCAAATTTCTGAAAGCCTGGGTAGGGAGCTTATTTTCCACTGTGATGGTCTGAGCTCTCCTCCCACCCGGCCGCAGCTGGAGCTAAGATAGATGCCCTCCATTGCTCCTTTGGGAAACACAGTGTTAATTTAGATGAATCTGATAAGGCTCAGACGTCCAATGTCTGATCTCGTTCACATTCTCCACAGTTCCAGCCCTTGTTGCTTATTGAAAGAAATGACTCAGTATCCCAGTTTCATGTTTTATTAACATGAACAAATACAACCAGAACATACATCGCTAAGGCTAAACGACTAGCTAATGAAAGGTTAAACAATGCAGTGATAAAGTTCAGGTCAAATCAGTAAATCAACGAGTTAACTAGGATATTGCGTTGGAATCAAGTCATCAATTTAGTCAAACCATCAGAAGAATACAGCAGAAAATCAACCCTTATAAATCCTAGAACAGCAACCCAAGGAGGCAGGTGCATATTTAGTGGTACCAAAACCCCAATCAGAGGTTTTCACCAAGGCAGTGCATCCCAGATTTGGAAGCTGAACATTTCAATACCAAACCAAATTATTGCTTATATTTAGCCCACAGCCTCAAAGTGAATTAGTTTTCTCCTTAGATTTCACTATTGCATCACTAATAATAGAAAAAGGAAAATAAATGGCAAAGATTATGAGGGTTGGATCTCTGCAGCTCTTTGGCTTTGGAGTCACATGGAGCAGGACCTGTAGCTGCAGTTGAGGAACCAGGTACTGGCATAGCTGGCCCAGCACTTCGGGCTAGCAGGCTTTTCAGGTACAGGAGACTAGTGCAGGCTGCACAGCCTGTCACTGTTGTGCTTCATTCCCCAGAGGATCAGTCCTGGGATCCTGGAAGTCAGTCTCCTTAGATGACTTACATAAGAACACAAGACAGGTCATACTAGGTCAAACCAATGGGCCATCTAGCCCAGTGTGCTGCCTGAGTGACCAGTGCCAGATGCTTCAGAGAGAATGAACAGAACACGCTTGTTGAGCTGAAAGCTGAAGGACTCCCACCCTTACCTTTACTTTATCATTGTAGATTCCAGCTTACCCCATCTTACCACACCTCCTGCGAGGTGTCTGGGCAAATCAGGTGTGAACCAATCCTTCGATACAGACATGTCCCACTCTAGATGAAGTGAGGCAGAGTTTGGGCCAACGTCAGTTTGGAACAGCCCGACTGAGCCCGGCAGTTTTCTCAAAGTATCTGCTGCCGTAAACCACATGCAGTGTGGACGTGTGAACCCCAAAGGTATCAAATGTGAAAGAAACAAAGGCCAGTTACGGGAGGTTTCCATGGCCAGGCCTGAGGGTTAAGCAGCTGGGCTCTAACAGCTGCCTCCTCAAAAGGAAAAACGGTCTCAGCACCCATAAAAATAACTGGTTGCAAAAATCAATCATCCTGCATCCATCACCATTTTAAATTCTGACCTCTCCGCCCGATGTGTCTTTGTTTAGCAAACAAGCAAATTGGGGACTCTGTGGCTGTTACCTCTAACTCGGTAGAAGGTTACACATCTTGACTCAAGCAATTTTCCTCTTCACAGAATATTTATTTTAAAGTTTATCAAAGTAAATTCCATTTGAAAGAGAAATAATTACAGTCTACACTGGGGCTCTATTTTCATACATGCTATTTCTCCCACATGTTCCCGCTCTAATTCCTTTGGAGTGAGGTTTTACTTTTCAGGATTAGCCACCATTTCCAATATAGTAGGAGGGCGGGGAGAGAACTAGAAGAAAACCTGAATTATATAGTAACACTGAAAGTTATCACATAATCAGCCTCTTACTTTACACTAATTAACTTCATGTTTAATTTCATTGTCACTGGTAACAACTTATTCAAAGATTACAAAATATAAACCTATAGGGCAGATTTCTCTTAATTCCCATTTCCACCATTGAGTTTTGTGTGAAGTCACATTCTACAATAACCTAGGAGCCTTCCATTTATGTGAGTTCATTTCGCCCATAAGTGTAGGTGGAAGGGCTCTCACGCTACGTGGGAAGGCTGCATCATGAGAAAAAACACCTGTGTTCTATTATCACATTTTCTAATCTTTCAGAGTAGCAACAGGTGGAGAAGTGATACAAATGCATAAGACTTAATTGCAAAACTAAGAGACCAAACCACAGAGTCAGGACTCAGCATTCATGTATCCTGCAGTCTGAACTTGGAATCTGATACATTCCCTCATTAGCTACCATAATTTGCCCAGCATGGAACTGCTTCTTGTCCAACAAGGCAGCCAGATTGGGACCCATAGGCATGGATTGGCTCTGAAGCAATCAGATGTTTCTCTCTGTGCTTCATGAAACTTTGGATCCAAATGGTAAAAGACAGTTGTTCCCAATTTAATAATGGCATCCTTTAGGAGTGAGACCAATGTCACTTAACTAGGGAGCAGCATTCTAAAAATAGTTTACCTGGGCCACAGGTCACCATAGCTTCCATCACTGGGGCGAAAAATCAACCACTAGTACATGCGATTTCTACCTGAGTCCTTGTCAAACCTTTGACTTTTCTTGGAGTAATTTTATACTTCTCTGGTGTAGAATTCTTCACCAAGCACATAAAAGATCAGTAGCAATAGTGAAGTATAACTCCTCCCCTCCCCCAAATATGCCCTTTATTTCTTTAATCTGGTGGCACAGATTTAAATTAGGGACTAAATTCAGGTGTGGCTTAGAATCCTTGTAAAACACCAAATGTCAGGTATCTATGGAAAATAGGTCTCTTTCTGCAGCTATATCACATTCAACACAGATTTCATTTTCTACATATTTGCAGCATCGCCCAGGGGTGACTGAACAGAAACATCACTTCCATTTTCCCCTTCCCTACCTAGATGGGAATTGCATTTCCCAAATAACAGGCAACCCGCACCTGATTAGGAAGGAGATCTCTTCACGAGCAACCTCCTGCAGGGCCTGGGCCACAACTGCTTTGGGGGCCAAATGCATGGGTATCTTATAGTCTCATAGAGTTTAAGGTCAGAAGGGACCATTATGATCATCTAGTCTGACCTCCTGCACAATGCAGGCCACAGAATCTCACCCACCCACTCCTGTAACAACCCCCTAACCTTAGTTCCAAGTCATTTACCAGGGAATCTTCTTCACAGCCCTTTAGAAAATATATTGACCTTCCCAACTGAATGGTTTGGATGGTGATAGGGAAGCCCTCTGACTTACCCTAGCTTCTTCTGTTGTTAGAGAGGGTGAAGTGACATTTTCCCCTATCCCTGCCCTGTTCATAGAATATCAGGGTTAGAAGGGACCTCAAGAGGTCATTGAATTCAATGCTCAAAGCAGGACCAATCCCCAGATTTTTGCCCCAAAACGTCCCTTCAAAGGCTGAACTCGCAACCCTAGGTTTAGCAGGCCAATGCTCAAACCACTGAGCTCTCTCTCCCAGTTCCATCTCTTTGTTATAGTTCAATATATTTTAAGTGAGAAAAGTGGTAGTAACAATTTGTTCTCCAGCACAACCTGAAGCAACATCAGAGCAACTGGGAACGAAACAATTTGTTGATGACTAACAATTGCTTTGAAATGGGGGAACAGTATAACCGGGATGCTCAGGGTTTGTTTAGACTAGGAAAAGTGATGGAGTTTAGGTCAGGTCAAAGGGAAAGCTAATGCCAACCACTGCACCTGGGCTGCAGCTGCAGCTGCACTACAACTATAACTGTCTTTTTACACCAAGGTCACTAACTTGGCAGCCAACACCATGTGCAGCCCTAGTGGATGGAAGGCCCAGGTAGTTTTTGCCTCAGTGTAGCTTGTTGGGATCAAACCTCTCTCTCCCCCCACCTGGAGCTGATGAACATTCCTAGCTGGAGGGACACACACTCCTACGACTCAAAAGGAAAAAAGTTGATAGAAAAGAACGCAGGATTGACCCCAAAGAAGGGTCAGCTGCAAAAGGCAGAAGCAGGCAACCCATCTGCAGGAGCTGAGAGACCACGGTGAAGATGATGTGAAGATCACTTTGTTGGGAATTAACAAATGTGATTTTAAAAAAAAAATCTTTGGCCAACCCTAGTCAAGGCATTTATTACAGTTCTCTCTCATGTGAATTTTCTGATGTCTAATAAGGCTTGAGCTCTGATTGAAGGTTTTCCTTCCTTCCTGGTCTACACTACGAGTTTATATCGAATATAGCAGCGTTTTAAACCAAATTAACGCTGCACCCGTCCACACAATGAAATCCTTTATTTTGATATAAAGGGCTCTTAATATCGATAGCTGCACTCCTCCCTGATGAGGAGTAGCGCTGAAATCAGTTTTGCCATTTCGAATTAGAGTTAGTGTGGCTGCAATCTAACGGTATTGGCCTCGGGCGCTATCCCACAGTGCACCATTGTGACCGCTCTGGACAGCAATCTGAACTCGGATGCACTGGCCAGGTAGATAGGAAAAGCCCAGGAACTTTTGAATTTAATTTCCTATTTGCCCAGCGTGGAGCACTGATCAGCACAGGTGACCATTCAGTCCCAGAATCAAAAAGAGCTCCATCATGGACCGTGCAGGAGATACTGAATCTGATCTCTGTATGGGGAGATGAATCTATTCTACGAGAACTCCGTTCCAAAGACAAAATGCCAAAACATTTGAAAAAATCTCCAAGGCCATGATGGACAGAGGCCACAACAGGAACTCGGCCCACTGCTGCGTGAAACTTAAGGAGCTGAGACAATCGTAACAGAAATCCAAAGAATGAAATGGACGCTCACGCATGGAGGAGCGACTGAAGACTGTAGCTATACCACAGTTACCGCACTGTCCGAAAACCATTTGAATTCTTGGCTGAGCTTCCAAAGCCTGAAGTGTCAAAACATTGTTGGGTGGTTCAGGTATATGTCATCAGCCCCCAACCCTCCTCTGTGAAACCAAGGGAAAAAATTATTTCCGGCTTTTTTCAATGTCACCGTATGTCTACTGGATGCTGCTGGCAGATGCGGTGCTGCAGTGCTACACAGCAGCATCCCCTTCCCTTCCCTTCCCTTGCAGATGGTGCAGCATGACTGATCTCCGTCATCGTCGTCCCCTGATTGCTCCTGGCCGGCCTCGTGAGGTCGGCCGGGGGCGCCTGGGCGAAAATGAGAATGATTCCCCAGGTCATTCTCTTCTTTAAGTTTTGTCTCCTGAAGATTCACTCCTGCCTGGAATATCATAGCAGCTGGAGGCTGCCCTCCCCTCCCTCCTTTGATCTCTGCTTGCAGAGGCAATAAAGTCAGTGTTGTTTCAAATTCATGCATTCTTTATAACTTCATCACAGAAATGGGGGATAACTACCACGGTAGCCCAGGAGGGGTGGGGGAGGAGGGAAGCAATGGGTGGGATTGTTGCAGGGGCACCCCCTAGAATGGCATGCAGCGCATCATTTCTGCGGGATATCTGGGGCTCTGATCTGGAGCGGCCATTTGCCTCTCTGGTTTTTTAGTAGGCTTGCCTGATATTCTAGGCAGGACTGACTCTCCCTTTAGACAAAACTTGAAGAGAATGACCTCAGGAGTCATTCCCATTTTGTCCATGCGCCCCAGCTGACCTCACGAGGCCGGCCAGGAGCACCATGACAGCAGCAGACGGTACAGTATGACTGGTAACAGTCATTGTCAACTTGCAATGCAGCAGACGGTACAGTAGAGCTGGTCACCCTCTTGGCTAATTTGCAAAAGGCAAGGGGATGATGCTGTGTAGCGCTGCAGTACCGCATCTGTTAGCAACATCCAGTAGACATACGGTGACAGTGAAAAAAGGCTGAATGGGCTCCATGGTTGCCGTGCTATGGCATCTGCCTGGGCAATCCAGGGAAAAGGGTGTGAAATAATTGTCTGCCATTGCTTTCATGGAGGGAGGATTGTCTGATGACATTTACCCAGAATCACCTGCGACACTGATTGGCCCCATCATTCATTGGTATCTCAACCCAGAATTCCAATGGGCAGAAGAGACTATGGGAACTATGGGATAGCTACGCACATTGCAACGCTCCAGAATTCGACGCTAGCTTCGGTACATGGATGCACACCGCTGAATTAATGTGCTTAGTGTGGCCACGTGCACTCGACTTTATACAATGTTTCCAAAAATCGGTCTCTGTAAAATCGGAATAATCCAGTAGTGTAGACATACCCCATGTGGATTTTCTGATGTTTAATAAGGTTTGAGCTCTGATTGAAACTTTTCCCACACTCAGAGCATGTGTAGCGTCTCTCTCCTGTGTGGATTCTCTGATGTGCAATCAGGGTAGAGTTCTGATTGAAGCTTTCCCCGCACTCTGAGCATATGTGGGGCTTCTCTCCTGTGTGGATTCTCTGATGTGAGATGAGGGCTGAACGATGAATGAAGTGTTTCCCACACTCAGAGCATTCATAAGGTTTCTCGCCCGTGTGGATTGTCTGATGTGTGGTAAGGTGTGGCCTCTGACTGAAGTGTTTCCCACACTCAGAGCATCCATAAGGTTTCTCACCTGTGTGGATTCTCCGATGTGTGATCAGGGCAGAGCTCCGAATGAAGCTTTTCCCGCACTCAGAGCACATGTAGGGTTTCTCTCCAGTGTGGGTTCTCCAATGTGTGAGAAGAGTTGAGCTCCGATTGAAGCTTTTCCCACACTTATGGCATCTGTAGCGTGTCTCTTCCAGGTTGATTCTCTTGCATGTAATAAGGTCTGAGTGGCTACTGAAGTTTTCCTCTGGCCTGTGCTGGTGTCTCACAGGCTTTTGCTTTTTCTGGGAGTGCACAACTCCCGTAAACATTCCCTTTGGATCTTCCTGATAATGTTCCACGTGGTTCTACTTGTTCAGCATCTTCCTGCTGGGGTTTCTCCTCCTCATTCTCACTCACCATCCCATCACCTGATGGCAGATAGAGACAATCCAGACATAGGTCACTCCCTATGCTGGAGAGAAAGGAATCTCAGAGAGAGGAATGGAAAGGGATGAACAAACCAAAATATGTGCAGGAGAGATCAAACCTATCAGGATCTGATTTTCCCAAATCCTTCCCCAGAGGAGAGAGGAAGTGATCAGTTTTGGTCTGTATCTTATGAGATCATTCAGGAGAAAGTGAGATTGGGGAGGACCTGTTTCCAGTTGTCAGTCAGAATAGATGGGAAGCCTTGAGTGACATCTGCCATAATGGTTCCACATCTGCAGAGAACAATCCTGAACTTGGAGAGCTCACAAGGTCTTTGTAGGGTATTTGTATTTGTCCAATCTTCCACTTCTTGTAAGCTGTTTTTTTGTGTTTTCACTGTTAAGCCAAGCTGGTCGCCTGCCATATTTACTTTTCTTCCTACACATCAGGATGGTTTGTTCCTGCAACCTCAATAAGGATTCTTTAAAATACTTTTTAAAGTATTTCCTCGACTCCTTTCCCCGTCATGTTATTCTCCCAGGATCCTGCCCATCAGCTTCCCGAGAGTCAAAGTCTGCTTTTCTGAAGTCAGGGTCTCTCCTTTCTTCCTTGTGTCAGGATCCTGAACTCGACCATCTCATGGTCACTGCCTTCTAGGTTCCCATCCACTATTGCTTCCTCTACTATTATTTTCCTGAAGGGGTTTGATTTGGGGGTGCGGCGGGGCAGACCAGGGAAAAGGTGGGGTGGTGCTTTGGGGAAGAGGTGGAGTGGGGAGGGGCCTGGGGCAGAGCAGGAGTTGAGCACCCACTGGCCAGAGGAAGTGGGTGCCTACTGAGGGGATGGACAAAGGACTGACAGACTCAGAGAAGATGAGGGTTGAAAAGGACTTCAGGAGGTCATCCAGTCCAACCCCCTGCCCATGGCAGGACCAACACCAACTAAATCATCCCAGCCAGGGTTTTGTCAAGCCGGGCCTTCAAAACCTCTAAGGAAGGAGATTCCACCACCTCCCTAGGAACCCATCCCAGTGCTTCACCACCCTCCTAGTGAAATAGTGTTTCCTAATATTCAACCTAGACCTCCCCACTGCAACTTGAGACCATTGCTCCTTGTTCTGTCATCTGCCACCACTGAGAACAGCTGAGCTCCATCCTCTTTGGACCCCCGCCCCCCTTTCAGGTAGCTGAAGGCTAGGGTTACCAGATATCCCGATTTTATAGGGATAGTCCCGATTTTAGGTCCTTTTCTTGTATAGGCTCCTATTACCCCCCACCCCGTCCCGATTTTTCACATTTGCTGTCTGGTCACCCTATTGAAGGCTGCTATTAAATCCCCCCTCGCTGTCCTCTTCTGCAGACTAAATAAGCTCCAGCCCCCTGGTCATTTTCCTTGTCGTCAGCTGGACCCTCTCCAATTTGTCCACACCCTTTCTGTAGTGGGTTGGCCCCAAACCAGACGCAATACTCCAGATGTCCAGATATGGCCTCACCAGTGCCCAATAGAGCGGAATAATCACCTCCCTCGATCTGCTGGCAATGCTCCTACTAACGCAGCCCAATATGCCGCTAGGCTTCTTGGCAAGAAGGGCACACTGCTGACTCATAGCCGGCTTCTCGCCCACTGTAATCCTCAGCTCTGGTTGACCAGCCCCAGGGCTGACCCATGTGTCCGTGGGGGAGGGGTGGAGGAGAGGAGGCCACGGTGAGTGGTGAGGACCCCAGAGAGGGGGGTGCAGAGGAGGAGAGGGGGGACTCAGCCAGGCATCAGTGGGCGATGGGGGATGGGAGAAGGGGGGAAGCAGATACAGGAGGAGATGGAGCACAGGCTGGGCACCAGGGCCCAGGCATCCAGGGCCTGGTTGGCGGCAGCTGTGCCAGGGGCCCCACCTATTTACCAACCGCCTGTGCTTCCACTGAGGGATCTCCAGAGTGTCAATGTTCCCCGGAGCTCGCCTTCCCTGACAGGCCTGAGCAACCAGAGCTTGTCCCTAGACCACTCCCAGCCTCCCTAGACCACTCCCAGCCTCCCCGCGGGGAGCGTATGGACCCAAACAGGCTGGAGACAAGTTATCGCAGAAATCACTGGGGACTCGGGGAGCATCTTCAGCTGTGGAGGGTGACACACCCCACAGGAGCTGAATTTCTGACTCAGGGCTGAGCAGTGCAGGGTGGATGCACAGCACAGCTGTGAGGCTGTTTGATGCGATTGATGCACCCAAGTCGGTTTAGTGGGGGTCTAGTGAAGACCCACTAAATTGACAGCAGAGTGCTCTCCGGGCGACTCTGGGACTACACCGGGAATGACAGGAGTAAGGTAAGTCTCCCGTCGACCCAGCACAGTGTAGACACAGCAGTAAGTCGACCTAAGCTATGTCGAATCCAGCTGTGTTAGTCCCGTAGCTGGAGCAGCGTCACTTAGGACGACTTACTGCAGAAGGATGGACACAGCCTGAGGCCTGAGTTTCCACTGCAGTCTGGATGCTCAAACACCACCTTGGCAACACAAGTCACCAAGCCCAGGCCACGCAAAGACAGGCACAGTGTGCAGTGTGGACACTCCTTCAGTTAAGCCCAGCAGTGTCACATGAGGAAATCAATCCTTTCGTTGGACTTGCTGGTAGAAGAGCCCAGTGATGTTGCAGCTCCCCGACCATCAGTGACAAACACAGCGCACCAGCAACTGAGCTCTAGGGCTCGCTGCTGAAAGAAAAGCTTCACGAGTGACAAAGGGCAAAGGGAGGTGCTGGTCTTTGGCCAAGGGCAGGGAGCCCCACCCTCCAACACAGACCATTTCCCTCGTTGTCTGTCTGTGCTGGGGCAGGAGCAATAACACGGCCTCCTGCTTTTGCTATTGCAGAGAGTCGGTTATGACGGTCTCCTCAAACACAGGGTGCGGAACAGGCCTCAGACCTGACTGGGTGTAAAGAAGAACTACGCAGATAGACTGAGCCAGCTGGGAATTCAGATGTGCCCCTTTCCTGGAGGGATGGACTGACCTGTGAGGGAACTGGAACCGGAGCTACCAATGTTTAACTTGCACTCGTTCAGCATCTTTCCTGTGAGTGCCGTCACTGTAGGTTAAATACTCCAGCCCCAGGCTCCCCGCCAGCTCTGGGCCAACAAGCTTTCCTTGTGATTGGATTCTGTACAGCAGGGGTGCAGGGAACCAACAGGTGCATCTGACTCCTTGGTGAGGTTTTGCGTGCAAGGTGTGTGTGTGAGTCTTTGTGTGTCGGAAGCATGAGTGTGGCACTGTCACTGAACTGGGAGAGGGCGACGGTGGTGGGAGAGAGACAGTGGAAGAATAAAGGGGCAGCGATGGGCATAATGATGATGATTGTGTTGTGTTTCATTACTTAGATCTCGTGCCACTGCCTGTCCCTTTAGCCTTGTAGTTTACCAAGAGTAAAACTAAATATCTGTTCAGATACAAGGGCGTGTCTGTGTCCATTCCTGTTAGCTGCACAGGGGTTTGACATTGCTGCTTTCAATCCTCCGGCTCTGCCAGGACAAGGAACAATTCAGGCCGTAATTGAACTGAAGGAGGGAGATGATTTTCTGACAGGAGGGATGGCGCCTCTCAAAGGTGTTTGGCAGGCAGCCTCCTTCCCACGTCTGAACCGACAACACCCAGTTGAAAAGGGACCCTCCCCAGCCCTCCTCAGCCCGGTGAAAACGAGCGAGTGAGTGAGCGTGGGGGAGAGCGAGCGACGGAGGGAGATGGATTGAGTGGGCCGGGACCTCGGTGAAGGGGCAGGATGAGGGTGTTCGGTTTTGTGGGGTCAGAAAGTTGACAACCCCAGATCCAGGGGAAACAACTCAAACACCCAACGAGTCTGGCCAGGGCAGGACATCAGCTTTGAGGAGGGTGGGTGTGGCAGTGAAATCACAAAGGCCTTTTGCAGGAACTCGGCCTATTGGGCAAGGTGGTGGGGAGGGTGACCTCACAGAGATCCCGACATCAGCCGGGCAGGACAGAGGTGCAGGGCCAGGCCAGTCTCTGAGACCTCCCGGCTTTGCTGCCGCAAGTCACCTTCGCGAGGTCTCTCCTCGAGGGCTGAGAGAGAATTAGGATTCAGAGCTGTGAGCATGAGGAGGAACCTCTGTGGAGTTTTCTCCTTTCCTACCACTGATTGTGCCGAAAACAAACTTCCCTTTGAGAAGGTAAGAGGCTCAGAGAGGTTTGGAACCTGTTCCGTCTGATCCACCTGGCGCAGGCAGCATTCTAGGCCCAGGAAACACTGGCTTCAGGTGGCAGAATTTGATTTCCTCCCTAGGTTTTGATGATTGGAATCCATGGGGACATTGGGGTGTATCCTTTTTGGTTTATCTTTTCCTCTTTCCTCCCTCCTTTCTCCTCTTGCTTCTTTTTTCCCTTTTCCAGCTTCCCTCCCTCTACCTAGGAGGGACGGGTCTGGAGTGCGGGCAGGGGAGGGGTATTGCTCTCATTGCGGGAGGTCCTCACCAAGAGGTGGGTCTGGGTCTGAGAGTGATCCCCTCTGATGGTGTCCTGGGCCGTCCTTTGGGACATCTGGTGAGACCCCTCAGCCTCCTGCCCCTCAGAGTCTCAGTGCTGATTGGCTGAGCAGGGGGCTATCGACACCAAGGAGACAGGTCAGTTTGGTCTCTTTTCAAATCAGGCAAATAAGTCACAACCAATCCAATGTATGGAATTAATCTTGCTGCTTCTCTCCATTAATTGTCTCTTGGCAGGTCTTGATTTTCAACAATGTCCTAGGTCTTCTAAAATACTTGCTGAATAATTACTATGAAACACTGTTGGTCTCTAGCTCACTTGAGGGCACTTTATTCTGATCACTCAATGTGTGAAATTCAAGATGTGAGAGAGAGGCTGAAAGTCAGGAGCAGTGTTTCCTCTAATTTGTTATGTCCATGTGTGGAATGAATTTCGTTTTGGGCACAAATATGGAGGTGAGGTGTGACACATCACCTGCATATTGCGCTCCTTACAAAATTCATTCTGCACATGGATGGTGTGTGGCAGGGGTGAGGCTGAAAGGTTTGGAGCGTGGGAGAGGCTCGGGGGGGGGGGAGGGTTGGGGCGCAGTGATGTGAGGGCTCCGGCTGGGGGTGCAGGCTCTGGAGTGGGGCTAGGGATGAGGGTCTCAGCATTGGAGCAGAGGGTAGGGGTGCAGGGGGTGAGGGCTCTGGGGTGGGGCTGGGAATGAGGAGATTGGGGAGCAGGTTGCCCCAGGGAGAAAGAACTGCCCCCTCCAGCCCTCTCTCCCCACAGCAGCTCAGGGCCAGATGAGAGGGCACCTGTCTCCAAGCCACAGTAGCGCCGGTGGGGCTGGGTTGGGACTGAGGGAGGCGACAGGATTTATTTTTCCGAAGTCAAAAGGAGGAAGGGATGGAGTTATGCTTCAGTATTTACCTCATAAACTTATTCCTGTCTAACCTACAGGACACTATGGGAATAAGACACCATGTCATGTGGTGACATCACAAGAGCAGAGGATTTGAGAACTACAGCAACTGAGAGGGTGGGGGATTTAGAGTCGGATTGTTTCAAATGCTGCATTTGTGTGCTGACATTTAACAGCAACGCTTAGCTAACACAATGGAGAAAGGAATTCTCTGCTAAAGATTCAACATGCACCTTTGGCCAACTCCACCCTTCCCTGACCGGGTGTGCTCAGAACACCTCTCCGCCAGCGTCCCCGCCCCCACAGGCCCACAGCGGGGCACCCAGCACAAAGCCAGGGAGGGGGTTGCTTGGCTTGTTTTACTTTTTACTTTTCAAAAGGCTTTTTAAAAAGCATTTTCTGCCCCTGTTCCCCATGGTGAGGAAGCAGATGGTTAGTTAAACAAAAGTTAAACAAAAGTTAAAAGGTAGAGTGACTAAAATGAAATCCCTGCAAGTTGTATGGGCCCTTTTTAAAGACACCATAATAGAGGCCCAACTTCAATGTATACCCCAAATTAAGAAACACAGTAAAAGAACTAAAAAAGAGCCATCGTGGCTTAACAACCATGTAAAAGAAGCAGTGAGAGATAAAAGACTTCCTTTAAAAGTGGACGTCAAATCCTAGTGAGGCAAATAGAAAGGAGCATAAACACTGCCAACTTAAGTGCAAGAGTGTAATAAGAAAAGCCAAAGAGGAGTTTGAAGAACGGCTAGCCAAAAACTCCACAGGTAATAACAAAATGTTTTAAGTACATCAGAAGCAGGAAGCCTGCTAAACAACCAGTGGGGCCTTGACGATCAAAATACAAAGGAGTGCTTAAAGACGATAAAGTCATTGCGGAGAATCTAAATGAATTCTTTGCTTCAGTCTTCACGGCTGAGGATGTTAGGAGATTCCCAAACCTGAGCTGGCTTTTGTAGGTGACAAATCTGAGGAACTGTCACAGATTGAAGTGTCACTAGAGGAGGTTTTGGAATTAATTGATAAACTCAACATAAACAAGTCACGGGACTAAATGGCATTCACCCAAGAGTTCTGAAAGAACTCAAATGTGAAGTTATGGAACTATTAACTAAGGTTTGTAATCTGTCCTTTAAATCGGCTTCGTACCCAATGATTGGAAGTTAGCTAATGTAACGCCAATATTTAAAAAGGGCTCTAGAGGTGATCCGGCAATTACAGACCGGTAAGTCTAACGTTGGTGCGGGGCAAATTAGTTGAAACAATAGTTAAGAATAAAATTGTCAGACACATAGAAAAACATAAATTATTGAGCAGTAGTCAACATGGTTTCTGTAAAGGAAATCGTGTCTTACTAATCTATTAGAGTTCTTTGAAGGGTCAACAAACATGTGGAAAAGGGTGATCCAGTGGACATAGTGTACTTGGATTTCCTGAAAGCCTTTGACAAGGTCCTCACCAAAGGCTCTTACGTAAATTAAGTTGTCATGGGATAAAGGAAGGTCCTTTCATGGATTGAGAACTGGTTAAAAGACAGGAACAAAGGGTAGGAATTAATGGTAAATTCTCAGAATGGAGAGGGGTAACTAGTGGTGTTCCCCAAGGGTCAGTCCTAGGACCAATCCTATTCAATTTATTCATAAATGATCTGGAGAAAGGGTAAACAGTGAGGTGGCAAAGTTTACAGATGATACTAAACTACTCAAGATAGTTAAGCAGATTGTGAAGAACTTCAAAAGCTCTCACAAAACTAAGTGATTGGGCAACAAAATGGCAAATGAAATTTAATGTGGATAAATGTAAAGTAATGCACATTGGGAAAAATAACCCCAAATATACATACAATATGATGGGGCTAATTTAGCTACAACGCGTCAGGAAAAGATCTTTGAGTCATTGTGGATAGTTCTCTGAAGATGTCCACGCAGTGTGCAGAGGCGATCAAAAAGCAAACAGGATGTTAGGAATCGTTAAAAGGGATAGAGAACAAGACGGAGAATATAGTATTGCCCTTATATAAATCCATGGTACGCCCACATCTCGAATACTGTGTACAGATGTGGTCTCCTCACCTCAAAAGATATTCTAGCACTAGAAAAGGTTCAGAAAGGGCAACTAATATGATTAGGGGTTTGGAGAGGGTCCCATATGAGGAAAGATTAAAGAGGCTAGGACTCTTCAGCTTGGAAAAGAGGAGACTAAGGGGGGATATGACAGAGGTATATAAGGTCATGAGTGACATTGAGAAAGTGGATAAGGAAAAGTTATTTACTTATTCCCATAATACAAGAACTAGAGGTCACCAAATGAAATTAATAGGCAGCAGGTTTAAAACAAATAAAAGGAAGTTCTTCTTCATGCAGCGCACAGTCAACTGTGGAACTCCTTACCTGAGGAGGTTGTGAAGGCTAGGACTATAACAATGTTTAAAAGGGAACTGGATAAATTCATGGTGGCTAAGTCCATAAATGGCTATTAGCGAGGATGGGTAAGAATGGTGTCCATAGCCTCTGTTTGTCAGAGGATGGAGATGGATGGCAGGAGGAAGATCACTTGATCAATGCCTGTTAGGTTCACTCCCTCTTGGGCACCTGGCATTGGCCACTGTCGGTAGACAGATACTGGGCTAGATGGACCTTTGGTCTGACTCGGTACAGCCGTTCTTATGTTCTTATGTTTTCCATTGCCCAGGAGACCCAGCCAGGGACTGATGTGCTGGAGATATGTTGGGAAAAGGAACTGTCTGAATTGCCAAGGCAGGAAGCCAACAATCTACAGCAACATAATTAACCACAAACTCACTCTAAGCATGCTCCAGCCAGAAGGGAAATGGGCAGGAATTCTTGCTGTTCAGCCATGGCCACACATACAGAGATGCACAGCAGTGAGGGTGCTGGGCAAGCTGGTCTGAGCGAACAATTGGAAATGATCCTTCCCGTTAGAACAGAACCAGAGTGTAGAAAGGCCCTGTGTTAAGTGCTTGAGGCTGAGGCCTTGGAAGCTGGCCTACGCTACCAGAGCGATCGTTCTGTGGAGGTTTGATTCTTGCCAGCTAGGGGAAGCTGGTGTGTGGTGTCTTAGTGGCTGCACTTTCAGTGATGCAGGTTTCTCTATCCCATTGTTCCGGGGTCATCCTACTAGATTGCCAGCTGCTTTTCAGCTGCAGTGTGGAGACTGTTTGTGTGTGTGGAGAGACAGTGTGTGTGTGTTGGGAAGAGTGAGTGTGTTGAGGTAGGTAGGAGCGGATCATTGTTATCCCTACTTGAAAGAGGAGACGCTCCAGGCTGAGAAAGGAGAATTGACTTGTCTTAGGTCACAAAGCCAGTCAATGGCTGAATTGAGAATAGGACCCCAGAGCCCTGATTTTCAAATTAACCGTCGGATCTTGAATTTCATACATTGAATGACCTCAATAAAGTGCTCTTAGATGAGCTCCAGTCCAACAAGTGTGCACAGTAATTATTCAGCCAGTATTTGAGGAGAACTGCAATGTTAGAGAGAATCATAGAACTGCTCAGAGACCACTAATGCAGAGAAGCAGCAAAATTTGTCAAACATATAACTGGTTATGACTTATTTACTTGGTCTTAAAGAGAACAAGGACCTGAGTCTCCTCCTGTCAATAACCTCCTGCTCAGCCAATCAGGGTAGAGACTGAGGAGGGGAGGCTGAGGGTCTCACCAGAGAGCTAAACGGATGGCCCAGGTCACTGGTGGGGATCACTGCCCCAGCACTACTGCAGCTCCACAATTTGGGGTGGACTCCCACAGTGAGAGCTGCCGAGCACTCCCGTAGACACACGCTGCACACACACACACACACACACACACACACACACACACACACACACACCTCCTGGTGTTGGGAGGAACAGGAGAAAGGACAAAAGAAGCAAGAGACGAAGAGAAAGCGGGGGATGGAGGAAGAAGTTGGAAACAAAGAGGACAAACCCTAATGTCCCCAGTGATTCTAGAGGACAAAATCCCAGGTGTGGAATAGAAATTACACTGCCTCCTTAAGATCATGCTTTCCACCCAGGTTCAACTTTCCACCAGAATGATCAGACCAGACAGTTTCAAACCTCGAGGAGGCTCTAACCCTCTAAACAGGGACATCTGTTTTCTAGTAAAATCACTAAAAGGAGGAGAAAACTCAAAGAGAGTTTCCTCTGGCTCACGTCCGTGAACCCAGATACTCTCAGTCCTCAAAGAGAGACCTGGAGAGGAGACTTGCTGAAGCAAAGCCACAGGGTCTCTGAAGGCACCCTGGCCCCTCTGCCCCTGTCCTGCCTGGCTGATGTCAGCATCTCTCTGTGAGGTCACCACCTCCCCACCACCTTTGACCAATAGTCCCCAGGCCCCTGCAAAGGCCTTGTGAGTGCCACTGCCCACACCCCTCTCCTTGCTGGGCTAATGCTCCACTTGCCCCTGGCCACGTGCACTTTGGAGGTTTGAGCTATTCCTGTGGATCACCCCACTCAAGGACCATTCTAGGAGAGCAAGCCGGCTAGAGCAATGTAAAACATCAGGTAGACCTCCCAATGCTACACACTTAGTTTTCAGAAATTAGTTGACTTTATGGCCAGAAGAGACCATTGGAGCATCTAATCTGACCCTGCATATCACAGGTTCTCTGTGTGACAGCAAGAAGACTACTTTTGGGGTCAAACACATTTCAGAAAGGCATCTAGTCTTCATGAGAATGACCGTCACGAGATGGAGAATGCACAGAATTTCCTTGGTGAAGCTTGTTGTTCCTAGCAGGCAGAATCATCCTCACTGTTTGAATAATCTTGTACCTTAATTTGTAATATGAATTTGTCTCTTTCACCTTCCATTTGTGCCATTGGGTTTTAAATGCACTTTCCACCTGCTGCATTAAAAGAGGCCTTTAATAACAATGTTTTCTCCCCATTTAAGGCACTGACAGTTTCAATAGAGTTCACCTTTCAGTCTTACTTTTGAGAAGCTAAACAGGTTGAAGCTCTTTCAATAGCTCATTTAGAGGCATTTTCTCAGCCCTCAGAGACATTTTGGTGGCTCTTTGCTGCCTCCCAACTCAATTTCACACCATCTTTTCAAATGGAGTTACCAAACTGGAGGCAGTATTCCAGTATCAGTCTCACTGATGCCATGCTCCACCTCCTCTTGACGTTCTGACATAATCTGTAACTGTATAGATCCTGGTGCCACCACTGTTCTATATTTGCAGCCAATATTGTATAAAGTGGTCACATAAAGAAGAGGTCTATGGAGAGGTTATGATTAGCTGAATTATAATTTATGCTATCTCTAGATATGTATCATTTTGTGAGTTATTATGAATATTGGCTCTATGCTGCCTGTATTTCCAACTTGTGCTGCCTTCTGGGGAACACCCCAGCCAGACAAATTAGGTGTCAGCTCTGCTAGCCTGCTTGATGGCCCATTGGGGATATCAGCTATACAATTGAGCCATTGAGAGGAGAGGCCAGATATGCCTTGTGGTTCAACAAGGTGTGCAGTGGGACCTGCCTATGGACCCAGAACTCTAAGGTTTTTCTATGTCACGCGATGCTGGATGATGGAAGTGTCCTTGGGACAAAGAAAGCCAAAGACCAGCATGGCAAGAGACTGATAAAGACTGATGCTTCATCTCCATCTGGTCTTCAGTCCTTACTTCATACTTCTGGAGGGACTTGGGTACATGAAACTGAAGCTCTGTACAAAGGACTGAATGGCCCATCCCAGTTGTGGATGTACTCCAGAGACTTGATTTGAACCTGCAGTTTTAATTCCAAAAATGCACTCACTTTCTACAAGCCCCTAGGAAATCCAAGGAACTTTGCCAAAGATACATTAAGTTTTGCCCAGAGGGGGCACCAAGCTTCCTGCACGCTGGTCCCTTGGTAAATATCACTTGTGATTTAGTATAGGGGAAGGAGGAGAGAGACGAGGCGTTTTCTCTCTGTTTTCTTTCCCTCTCCATTTTCTGCTCCTTCCTTCAATTCCAGAAACTCCTCTGCTGTGTTTCAGACTGTGCAGTGACACCCTCCCCACCCCAGGACTATGGAGCCTTTGGAGCAGAAAGATCCTAGGAGCTAAGTTGATGAATCCAGGGTGAGTAGCTGGCAGGAAGGGAGTCCTAAGCAACTCTTCTCGGGGAGTGCAGGGAGAGGAATGACTCCCCTTCTCTACATTCCTCCCCATGGGGCTCTGATGAGCAGGAGGCTTGTGTGATAAATTCCATCCAACATTCCCTTTGATCCAAGCCGAGAGACATCTCAGTTCTGCATCGATCCCTTGGCAGCACCAGAAGCAAAGTGGGATGTTTTCCACTGCCCAGGAGACTCAATACCAGGGACTGATGTGCTGGAGATATGTTGGGAAAGGGATCTGTCTGAATTGCCAAAGCAGGCCACACCATCTACAGCAAAAATCATTAACCACAAACACACTTCTAACCATGCTCCAGCCAGAAGGGAAATGGGCAGGAATTCTTGCTGTTCACATTCATAGCCACACATACAGAGATGCACAGCAGTGAGGGTGCTGGGCAAGCTGGTCTGAGCTAACACTGGAAATGATCCTTCCGTTAGAACAGAATCCAGAGGTAGTGCCCAAAGCTAAGTGGTTGGAGGCTGAGGCCTTAGGAAGCTGGCCTACGATACCATAGGATCTTCCAGGAGGTTTGATCTCACAGCCAGGGCTGGTGGTGTCTTTGTGGCTGCACTTCAGTGATGAAGGTTTCTCTATCCAATTGTTCCAGGGTCATCCTATTTAGATTGCAAATATTTTCAGCTGCAGTGTGAGAGACTGTTTGTGTGTGAGAGACATGTGTTGGGAAGATGGGAGTGTGAGTTGAGGTAGGTGTGATGGATCATTATTATCCCACTTGAAAGAGGGAGATGCTCAGACTGGAAAAGGAGAATTGACTTGCCTTAGGTCACACAAAGCCAGTCAATGGCTGAACTGGGAATAGGACCCCAGAGACCTGATTTCTTAAATTAATCACTGATCTTGAAATTCATACATTGAATGACTCTCACAAAGTGCCTTAGATGAGCTCCAGTCCAACAAGTGTGCACAGTAATTATTCAGCCAGTATTTTAGGAGAATCTGTAATGTTAGGAGAGAACTCAAGAATCGTTTCAGAGACAATTAATGCAGAGAAGCAGCACACCATGAAACATATAACTGGTTATGACTTATTTACTTCTGGTCTTAAAAGAGAAATAAAAGTACTCTGAGTCGCCTCCTCTCTGTCACACCCCTGCTCAGACAATCAGGTAGAGAGACTGAGGATGTTAGGGGCTGAGGGGTCTCTGCCCAGAGAGCCCAAAGGATGGCCCAGGTCACTGGTGGGGATCACTCGCCTCCAGCACTCACTGCAGCTCCACAGTTTTGGGCGAGTGATTTCACCAGGTGACATTGCAAATATCGCTCTGCAATCCACATGAGTGGAGACTGTTCATTGATTCAATGTCAAAGTATTTGTGTCTTTAAAGATGTTTTACTGTGTAATGGCAATGGTTTCTGCCACAGAATTTTACTTGGTGATGCAGTCCAGCAGGGAAGGAAACCTTAGGACAACATGCAGAAACAACAACATGAAAACCTCTCGGAGGCTCTATCTGCTCCACAGGGACGTCTGTCTTCTCTTACCAATTAGCAGTGGAAGTGGGGATGCAATGTCTGCCCCCAGCCAGACCACCAACCCCATCAGACACTCCTCCCTGCTTTGGTGCACCAGGGTCTCCCAGACCGACAACAGCTAAGTGAATTAAAACCCCAAGGAGTGTTTGTTGGGGCTACATTGGAGATGCTGAAATCTCACCATTGTCTCCCCTCCTGCCTCCACCTCTGAGCCAGGCACTGCAAATTTCAGTGGGAAGGGATGAACTGATGACAGTGGAGGAAAAAAATCAAAAACCAAAAGTGAAGCCAAAAGCGCAAAGCCGTGGCAGGCAAGTGCAAAATCGTGCAGGCTTCTGCCAGGGTAGACTCAGTCCTCCCGCTCTTCCAATAACCTACCCAAACCACGACACCACAGAGATCCCACGTTCTTGGTGTAGTTCCACCTTCCAGTGGGGAAGTGGGGAACCAATTACTAAACACACACACAGCATATTCCTGGAGGTGCAGTGCTGGGAGCTGGGGGGATCTGGCGTGGGCACCTCACTGTGGGATTCACTGAGGGCTTCCCGGCAGCATCCATGCAATCAAGCCGCCCACATGCCAAGCAGCTGAGTGATAACAGCGCCTGGAGGCTGGTTGCTGCTGGTCACCAGCAGGGCATTGTGGAGCATGCTTCCAGGCTGGAGAGGGTCTGGGGCAACAGCGATCCCATCACAGCGTGTCTCAGCAATCCACAGGAAATATCGTGCCCTAGGAGGAGCGCTTGGGCTTGCTGCATGTCGCCTCTCCAGCCTGTGCTCATTCCTCTCAAAAGCACTAATTTAATGCTGGACTGGTGGGTACTGTCTCAGTTGGGCCTCTGTGAGACTGACTGGCTGATACCCCTGCAGACGGGACTGAGGGGGCAGCATGGGAGCGCCACAGGTCCTGATTTCAGCAGAAAATCCAGGAACAGTTCAAATTGTTCTTCACCCACTAAAGCTCATGCCGCGTGAAACATCTGATAGTCTATAAGGTGCCACAGGATCTTTGCCAGCTTTACAGGAATAAATCTAGTGATCTTATACTAAGGGAGTAGGGCCTGAACTCCCTGCATGACAGCACGGGCGACACAGGTACCTTACAACACAACCCTAACTACCAGCTCTCAGGCAGGAGCCAGCCAAGTCGCCTAGGAGACACTGACAACGGGGAGGTGTCTCAGTTCTTTCTCTCTCACAGATAGGTCCTGTGCTCCCAGCACTCACCTGCCATGTGGGAGAGCCAGGTTCAATTCCTCTGTCCAGCTGCAGAGAGTAGCTCAGGGACGTGAGTACCAAGCTCAGGGCAGACTGTTACACACCAGGGCACCCCATGGGGACTGGGAGCTTCCACCCCGAGAGCGAACTCCCAGGCACACGAACAGCCTGAGCAGGAGTCACAGACAGTCCCCTTGGGCACTCGGGGCTATCCTGCCACCTAGGCAAGTCTGCCTTTGGGCTAGATCTGTGCCTCAGGGAGGCCTGAGGCCACCGGGCATGAGCTTGGGCTGCCAGCATCACCCCGCCCCGCCACAAGGGAGAAAAAGGATTTGAACCAGGGTCCCCCATGTTTCAGGTCAGTGCACGAAGCAGTGTGCCGTGGTGGGGCTCTGTCCAGCTCTCCCTTTGAAGGGGGTTCATTGGGGCTAACTAATGAGAGCGAGTGGGGCAGGGGGATCAGCTCCCCGGTGTGTCCTAATTCCTGCCTCTCAGCTGGGTGCCTGAACTACTGGACACTGTCATCCAAATACCATTGCTAGAAATAAACAATGAAAAGGTGCAGAACTCCAGAGAGCTCAGGACAGGGAGACTAACTCAGGCAATCAGAGCAGCAGATAAGACAAATCTTGAGCTACTCTGAGGCTCCAAGCAGACATGTTACCGAGACGGAAACTGGCCAGGAATTCTCTGAAACGGCGTAAACACGTCTAAAAGTATCAGTTTGCTTTATGATGAGGGGATGGGGGGAGGGAGGTTTAAACTATTTCCCTGAATCACATCTCCCTTGGCAGCTCAGTCACCATTTCAGCTAGAGCAGAGCGGTGGAGCCTGGGCACTGGGCCACTCGGGGCCTTTAACACCACAGCCCTGGGGAGGGGGGGCTGAGATGGACCATCCTGCGAGGAACACGAGTCCTTCTACCATCCACCACACCCTAGTTTGGAACTGCTGCTGCCGGCTCACCCCATCTGTGGGAACTTCTATCCTCTGCCTCCCTCTAGCTGGGGGTTTTCCCTTCTGCACCTACCTGGCAGGGCAGCCACTGTCGGAACCCCTGATCCTGTCCCAGATATGTCCATCTGCCCATCCGCCCTCCGATTTCCCCCCTTCAGGGGGATTTTCCGGCCTTTGATTGCAGGGAGCAGATTCTGATGGCGCGTGAGGGCAGCAGCTTGCAGCTGTTACTGAGCATGTGAGAAGAGCATTAGAAGAGAAGACTGGCCAGACTGGGTCACACCAAAGCTCCATCTAGCCCAGTGTCCTGTCGGCCGATAGCAGCCGGTGCCAGGTGCCCCAGAGGGAATGAACAGACAGGAATCATCCAGGGAGCCATCCCTGTCGCCCAATTCCCAGCTTCTGACAGACAGAGGTTAGGGCACCATCCCTGCCCACCCTGGCCAACAGCCATTGATGGACCTGTCCTCCACAGAAACACAGAATCCTAGACAATGAGGGTTGGAAGAGACCCCAGGAGGTCATCCAGCCTAAGCCCCTGCTGAAAGCAGGACCACGAATCTCTAGTTTCCTTTTCATCACAGGACCCTGCTCAGGAACAGTGAAGTTGCAAGATCTAACAGGAAACAGCTTCAGAAAGAAGGGCAGCTCCTCTCCTCCTCCTCCCGTGGGGACGAGCAGCCCCCAACAGCCTCTCTGCCCCGGCCTCCTTCAACCCATTGCCCCCTTCAGCCTCCCCAACTGCCCCCATCACCCCTTTATCCTCCCTCAACCCCTCTTCAGCCTCCCTCAACTGCCCCAATTGCCCCTTCTGCCTCCCACAACTGCCCCAGCCTCTCAGCCTCCCACACAACTGCCCCCAATTGCCCTTTAGCGCCCCCCTCCCCAGCTGCCCTTTCAGTCTCCCCTACATCCAACTGCCTCCTTCAGCCTCCCCAAACCCCGCACCCAGCTGCCTGACCTGACCCCTTTAGCCTCCCTTCACCCTGACTGCCCCTTCCTTCCTCACACACTCCTCCTCTGCCTCGCCCCAAGTTCCCGACTCCACCACTGCAGATCCCTTCTCCACAACCACCTGCTTCTCCATCATGGGGAACAGGAGCAGAAAATGCTTTATAAAAAACATTTTGCAAAGTAAAAAGTAAAATAATCCAAGCAACCCCCACCCTTGCGTTGTGCTGGGTGCCCAGCTGTGGGCTGGTGGGTGGGGTGATGGTGTGAGTGGGGGGGGGGTGTTCTGAGCACACTCCGGTCAGGGAAGGGGCAGAGTTGGCCAAAGGGGCAGGTTGAATCTTTAGCAGAGAATTCCTTTCTCCATTGTGTTAGCTAAGCGTTGCTGTTAAATGTCAGCCGACGAATGCAGCATTTGAAACAATCTGATTCTAACCCCCCCACCCTCTCAGTTGCTGTAGTTCTCACATCCTCTGCTCTTGTGATGTCACCACATGACATGGTGTCTTATTCCCATAGTGTCCTGTAGGTTAGACAGGACTTAAGTTTATAAGGTAAAAACTGAAGCATAACTCCATCCCTTCCTCCTTTTGATTTAGGAAAATAAATCCTGTTCCCTCCCCTGCCCCAGCCCCAGCCAGCCCAGCTAAGCCCCACCAGCGCTGCTGTGGCCAGGAGTCAGGTGCCCACTCACCTGCCGCTGAGATGCTGTGGTGATCGAGAGCTGTGGGGGAGTCCTCTCTCCCTGGGGCAACCTGCACTCCAAGCCCCTTATTCTCAGCCTCACCCCAGAGGCCGCATCCCTAGCCGGAGCCCTCACACCCCTGCACCCCAACCCTTTGCTCCAGCTCTCAGCCTCTCATTCCCAACCCCACCCCAGAGACTGCACCCCCAGCCGGAGCCCTGGCACCCAACCTCTGCCCTTCCTAAGCCCCCCTCCACACTCCTAACCCTTCAGCCTCACCCCGTCACACACCATCCATGTGCAGAATGAAGTTTGGAATGAGCACCAATAGACAGGTGAGGTGTCACACCTCACCTCCGTATTGGTGCACACAACAAAATTCATTCCGCACACGGACATAGCAAATTAGAGGAAACACTGCTCCTGACTTTCAACCTCTCTCTCAGATCTTCAATTTCATACGCTGACTGATCAGAATAAAGTGCTCTCAAGTGAGCTACAGACCAACAGGGGTTCATAGTAATTATTCAGCAAGGATTTTAGAAGACCTAGAACATTAGAGGAAATCATCACCTGCTAAGAGACAATTAATGGAGAGAAGCAGCAAGATTAATCCCGTACATTGGATTGGTTGTGACTTCTTTGCCTGATTTGAAAAAGACCAAAAGGACCTGAGTCTCCTCTCACGATAGCCCCTGCTCGGCCAATCACCACTGAGACTCTGAGGGGCGGGAGGCTGAGGGGTCTCAGCAGATGTCCCAAAGGACGGCCCAGGTCACCATCACAGGGGATCACTCTCAGACCCAGACCCACCTCTTGGTGAGGACCTCCCGCAATGAGAGCAATACCCCTCCCCCGCCCACACTCCAGACACTTCCCTCCTTGTTAGAAGGAGGGAAGCTGGGAAAAGGGAAAAAAGAAGCAAGAGGCGAAAGGAGGGAGGAAAGAGGAAAAGGGAAACCAAAAAGGATACACCCCAATGTCCCCAGGGATTCCAATCATCAAAACCTAGGGAGGAAATCAAATTCTGCCACCTGAAGCCAGTGCTGTCTGTGCCTAGAATGCTGCCTGCGCCAGGTGGATCAGACTGAACAGGTTCCAAACCTCTCTGAGCCTCTTACCTTCTCAAAGGGAAGTTTCTTTTCGGCACAGTCAGTGGGAGGAAAGGAGAAAACTCCACAGAGGTTCCTCCTCATGCTCACATCCGTGAATCCTAATTCTCTCTCAGCCCTCGAGGAGAGACCTCGCGAAGGAGACTTGCGGCAGCAAAGCCGGGAGGTCTCAGAGACTGGCCTGGCCCTTCACCTCTGTCCTGCCCGGCTGATGTCTCTCTGTGAGGTCACCCTCCCCACCACCTTGCCCAATAGGCCGAGTTCCTGCAAAAGGCCTTTGTGATGTCACTGCCACACCCACCCTCCTCAAAGCTGATGTCCTGCCCTGGCCAGACTCATTGGGTGTTTGAGTTGTTTCCTGGATCTGGGGTTGCCAACTTTCTGACCCAACAAAACTGAACACCCTCATCCTGCCCCTTCACCGAGGTCCCGGCCCGCTCAATCCATCTCCCTCCGTCGCTCGCTCTCCCCACGCTCACTCACTCGCTTTTCACCGGGCTGAGAAGGGCTGAGGAGAGTCCTTTTCAACTGGGTGTTGTCGGGACAGACCTGGGAAGGAGGCTGCCTGCCAAACACCTTTAAGAGGAGCCGTCCCTCCCTGTCAGAAAATCATCTCCTCCTTCAGTTCAGTGACCGCCTGAATTGTTCCTTGTCTCGGCAGAGCCGGAGGATTGAAAGCAGCAACGTCAAACCCCTGTGCAGCTAGCAGGAATGGACACAGACTCTCCCTTGTATCTCAACAGATATTTAGTTTTACTCTTGGTAAACTACAAGGCTAAAGGGACAGGCAGTGGCACCAGATCTAAGGAATGAAACACAACACAATCATCATCATTATGCCCATCGTTGCCCCTTTAATCTTCCGTTGTCTCTCTCCCACCACCGTCGCCCTCTCCCAGTTCAGTGACAGTGCCACACTCATTGCTTCCAACACACACCTGATCTCCAATTTTGCAGCCAAAAGAAAAGTGATAGGCTTTCTTACCATAGTGTTTATACTGCACTTTTGTGATGCAAAAGTCACTTCACCACAAACATAGCACAAGTTATCTGCACTGTTCACACAAGTACGAGGCATCTCTGCTCACTTTGGCTAAAGAGAAATGGGTCCCTTTGCAAAATCAAACACTGACAAATAAGAGAGCAAGACACTGTATGATTTCTAGACCTGATATAGGGCAATTGGTTCAGCTTCATTATGATTGCATCATCCATGACTTCTAGGAATAACATGATGCAATTCATATCATGTATGAGGCAATACCAGCTTCAGACTGTATCCTTCATTGTTTTGCCTAAAAGCAAGTACTGTCCAAAGCCATTCATAGATTTATTGGAGGGTGGGGCTCAAGTACTGTCCAAAGACCAGCACTGGTTTAAATTGAGATCCCTTTATAACTCACTTATCCTCCGCCATTCCCAAGTCAAGGGTCATAAATACTGACTAATAGCATATCTTGAAAACTAGAGCCAATCAAGAATTTTAAGCATCATTTTCGTTCTCAGTGACCCAGAATTAGTAAAGTTGGACTCCATTTATTTCAGAAGCATTTTGGCTGTAGAGCAGTGTGCCTGTCTTTGCGTGGCCTGGGCTTGGTGACTTGTGTTGCCAAGCTGTGCCTGTTTGAGAGGGTCACTAGTAGCAGCGTAGCACAGGAGGTGTCCTATCGGGTTGAGTCATTGCAATGAAATCGTCCTAAGCAGTAAGGCAGCACAGCTGGATTCGAGGTAGCTTAGGTCGACTTACTGCTGTGTCTACTGTGCTGGGCCGACGGAGACTTACCTTACTCCTGTCATTCCCGGTGTAGTCCCAGAGTCTCCCGGAGAGCACTCTGCTGTCAATTTAGATCTTTCAATCATGAAGGGGAGCAACTGCTTACCCTGACTGAAGCTGTGCCATCCACCCTGCACTGCTCAGCCCTGAGTCAGAAATTCAGCTCCTGTGGGGTGTGTCACCCTCCACAGCTGAAAGATGCTCCCGATTTTGCAAAGATTTTTCATCTGATAACTTGTCTCCAGCCTGTTTGGGTCCATACGCCTGAACGGGGAGGCTGGGAGTGGTCTAGGGACAAGCTCTGGTTGCTCAGGCCTGTCAGGAAGGCGAGCTCCGGGGGAACATTGACACTCTGGAGATCCCTCAGTGGAAGCACAGGCGGTTGGTAACAGGTGGGGCCCCTTCAAGATCACAGCTGCCGCCAACCAGGCCCTGGATGCCTGGGCCCTGGTGCCCAGCCTGTGCTCCATCTCCTCCTGTATATATTTTCATATCCATCTCCTGTATGTTCGCCCACTGCTGCCTGGCTGATTTAATCATTCAATATATTCCTGTTAAAATGTACAAACACTGAGGAAAGCTGTCCATCAGCTGAAATCCCCGGTCCTCTGAGGCGCTAGTTTGTTTTCATTCTGAAACAAAGATAGAGTACGACTGGGGCTGGTCAGCTTGTCAGAGCTGAGGATTACAGTGGGCGAGAAGCCGGCTATGAGTCAGCAATATCTGGCTTCAAGACTACGCTTAATATTGGGCTGCGTTAGTAGGAGCATTGGGCCAGCAGATGGCTCAAGAGCATTGGCCAATATTGGGCACTGGTGAGGCCTAATCTGAGTGCGTCGGTATCTGACCCAACCCTGCTATATTTTAACAGTCTGCCCAGTGTCACAGCAAAACTTGCTGAGGTGCATTGAAGCATGAATGAGGAGCAGTCTCGAAAATGACCAGGTGGACAAATTGGAGAGGTCAGGGCAGAGCTCACAGGTTGAAATAGGAGTGTTGAATCCAGAGGCTCAGTCTCAAGTGTTGAAGCTACATGGTCTCTCCAAAGGACCCAAAAATCAGGACTATCCCTATAAAATCAGGATATGGTAACCCTAGCCTTCGGCTACCTGATGACACGAAGAGGATGGAGCTCAGCTGTTCTCAGTGGTGGCAGATGACAGACAGAACAAAAGGATCTAAGGTTGAATATTAGGAAACACTATTTCACTAGGAGGGTGGTGAAGCACTTTGGTTATCAGGTCGTGTCAGTTTTGTTAGAGGTGGTGGAATCTCCTTCCTTAGAGGTTTTGAAGGCGAGACAAAACCCTGGCCGGGATGCAATGTTTTTGGTGTTGGTCCTGCCATTGGGCAGCGGGCTCATCGCTGTACGCCCAGAGAGTCTGTTCCCAGTGTGTCCTTTTCCCCTAGCTCTGAGTCCGCAGAGCCTTTAGCCTGCATCCCCTTCCCAGCTCTGAGGCCACAGAGCCTTGTCTGTGTCCCTGTTCCCATTTCCATTAATAAACCCCTCCCCACTCCACCTCTTCCCCAAAGTACTGCCCCACCTTTTACTGAAATGTAACTAACCAGTCCTAACGTATTGCAACATAATTACCTAACCAATTATATCCTACTATCCCCTTCAGGAAGAAACAATTACAGAACCAGAAAAGTGGTGGACATAAAGATAAAACAATACAGAAATGAGGGTACCACAACTGTTGATAAGTGATTTCTTGCCAGACAGGATGCTATCAAACTAAATTTTCTTTAAGCATCTTAAAAGCAGACTTTGACTCCCTCTGTGGTTGTCTTGTCTAGTTAGATTGTAAATCGTTTAGGCATGGGCCATCTACTATTCTGGGAGAATAACATGAGGAGGCACTAAGGTAATACATATGATTTATAATAATAATAACTCTCCTGCCACTTTGAGCCAACTTATTGAGGTTGCAGGAACAAACCATCCCGATGTGTAGGAAGAAAAGTAAATATGGCAGGCGACCAGTGATCTCGCAGCTGAACGAAACACAAAAACGCCAGGGCTCTGCCTTGGTTGCTCGCACAGGTGAGGGATTGGTTAAACCAACTCAAAACTCTCCATGAATACAGGAAACATTTGGGATGCCCTACAAAGACCTTGTGAGCTCTGCAAGTTCAGGATTGTTCCCTTCAGATGTGGAATCATTAGGCAGATGTCACTCATGGCTTCCCATCTATTCTGACTGACACTGGCAGCAGGTCCCTCCCCAATCTCACTTTCTCCTGAATGATCTCATGAGATACAGACCAAACTGATCCCTTCCTCTCTCATCTGGGGAAGGGTTTGAGGAAAATGAGCTCCTGATAGGTTTGATCTCTCCCACACGTATTTTGGTTTGTTCATCCCTTTTCCCTTCTTGTCTCTGAGATTTCCTTTCTCTCCAGCGCAGGGAGTGACCTATGTCTGGATTGTCTCTATCTGCCATCAGGTGTTGGGATGGTGAGTGAGAATGAGGAGAAACCCCAGCAGGAAGATGCTGAGCAAGTAGAACCACATAGGAACATTATCAGGAAGATCCAAAGGGAATGTTTCCGAGAGTTGTGCACTCCCAGAAAAAGCAAAAGCCTGTGAGTCTCAGCAGAGGCCAGAGGAAAACCTGAGTAGCCTCTCAGACCTTATTACACACGAGAGAATCAACTTGGAAGAGACACACTACACATGGCATGAGTGTGGGAAAAGCATCAATGGGAGTTCAGACCTTTCACACATCAGGGGATCCACAGAGAGAGAGACCCTACATGTGCTCTGAGTGTGGGAAAAGCTTCAGTCGGAGCTCCTACCTTATCACACATAGGAGAATCCACACGGGTGAGAAACCTTATGGATGCTCTGAGTGTGGGAAAAGCTTCATTGATAGTTCAACCTCATCTCACATCATAGAATCCACACAGGAGAGACGCCTTACACATGCGCTGAATGCGGGAAAAGCTTCAATCAGAGCTCAAAACTTTATCAAACATAGGAGAATCCACACAGGTGAGAAACCTTATGGATGCTCTGAGTGCGGGAAAAGCTTCAAACAGAGCCCTAGCCTGAGCAGACATCAGAGAATCCACACAGGAGAGAGACCCACACATGCTCTGAGTGTGGGAAAACTTCATCGACAGCTCAAACCTTGTCAGACATCGTAGAATCCACAGTGGAGAGAGACCTACACATGCTCTGCATTTGGGAAAAGCTTCAATCAGAGGACGTTCCCTATTAGACATCAGACAAGCCACATGGGAGAGAATGTGAGAAATGCCTTGATTAGGGCTGGCCAAAGCCTGAGCGTCACGGTTTGACTGTTCCCCATTTCAAAGCAATTGTTAGTCATCAAGTCCTTCTTCGGGAACAAATTGTTTCATTCCCGTTGCTTTGATGTTGCTTCAAGTTTTGCTGGAGAGCAGATATTTTTATTATCATTTTCCTCAGTTAAAATATATTGAACTATAAAAAAGAGCAGGAACAGGGCAGGGATAGGGGAAAATGTCATTTCATCCACCAAAGTGACAGCCTGGATGGTGCCTGCTCCAGCCAGAAGGGAAATGGGCAGGAATTCTCACTGTTCAGTCACCGTATGTCTACTGGATGGTGCTGGATGCGGTGCTGCAGCGCTACACAGCAGCATGACCAGCCTTGCAGGCAGCTTTGGGATGCCCTGCTGCGGGGAAACATGCTCTGGAGCTCTGCAAGTTCGAACGACTGAATCATCATGCAGTGGAACAGCTGTACATTCAGAGGCGATGGACTAGAAATCCCTTGGGGTCACCTCATGCAGGTTTAAATCCTGCCAACTACGCAAGCACTGTGCTGTTGTTGTTATTATTGTAGTCTTAGTGCCTGAAAGTCAGTGTTGTTTCAAATTCATGCATTCTTTATTACTTCATCACACAAATGGGGGATAACTACTACAGTAGCTTTGGAGTAGACAGTGACTGGAGGGGTTTTCCCATCCCTGTAATAGCTGCATTGACGTATTTATTTTTACTGGGGCCTGATATCTAACCAGGGCTTAGGACTGACTCTCCTAGATCTGGAGCGGCCATTTTATCTCTGAGTCTAGTTCCATTTAGTCCATGTAGGCTCGGCTGACCTGATATTCCGAAAATGGGCAGGAGCACCCATGCAGGCACTGACCTGTGAGAGGAAAACATCAGCAGCAGACGGTACAGTATGACTCAACCTGCAATGCAGCAGACACTCGCTGCACTTTCCAGAAAGTCATGAAATTGCAACATCAGTAGACATACAGTATGACATTGGGTAAATAAAATTAAGTGTTTAATTAATATAGTAAAACCTGTCCTGATGCTCTAACTAACACCATTGCGTGAAATAGAACAGAGACAAAGCTTTCTTTGACAGGACGGGAACTGTGGGATAGCTACAGTCGTCAGTCGCTCCTCCCTCCGTTCCGTCCATTTCGTTCTTTGGCTTTTTGGCTTCGCTTGTCTCAGCTCAGCAGCTTAAGTTCACGCAGCACTGGGCCGAGTTCCTGTTGTGGCCTCTGTCCATCATGGCCTTGGAGATTTTTTCAAATGTTTTGGCATTTTGTCTTTTGAACTGAGTTCTTGTAGAATAGATTCATCTCCCCATACAGAGATCAGATTCAGTATCTCCCGTACGGTCCATGATGGAGCTCTTTTTTGATTCTGGGACTGAATGGTCACCTGTGCTGATCAGTGCTCCACGCTGGGCAAATAGGAAATTAAATTCAAAAGTTCCTGGGGCTTTTCCTATCTACCTGGCCAGTGCATCCGAGTTCAGATTGCTGTCCAGAGCGGTCACAATGGTGCACTGTGGGATAGCGCACGGAGGCCAATACCGTTAGATTGCAGCCTCACTAACTCTAATTCGAAATGGCAAAACCGATTTCAGCGCTACTCCCCTCATCAGGGAGGAGTGCAGCTATCGATATTAAGAGCCCTTTATATCAAAATAAAGGATTTCATTGTGTGGACGGGTGCAGCGTTAATTTGGTTTAAAACGCTGCTATATTCGAAATAAACTCGTAGTGTAGACCAGGAAGGAAGGAAAACCTTCAATCAGAGCTCAAGCCTTATTAGACATCAGAAAATTCACATGAGAGAACTGTAATAAATGCCTTGACTAGGGTTGGCCAAAGATTTTTTAAATCACATTTGTTAATTCCCCACAAAGTGATCTTCACATCATCTTCACCGTGGTCTCTCAGCTCCTGCAGATGGGTTGCCTGCTTCTGCCTTTTGCAGCTGACCCTTCTTTGGGGTCAATCCTGCGTTCTTTTCTATCAACTTTTTTCCTTTTGAGTCGTAGGAGTGTGTGTCCCTCCAGCTAGGAATGTTCATCAGCTCCAGGTGGGGGGAGAGAGAGGTTTGATCCCAACAAGCTACACTGAGGCAAAAACTACCTGGGCCTTCCATCCACTAGGGCTGCACATGGTGTTGGCTGCTCAAGTTAGTGACCTTGGTGTAAAAAGACAGTTATAGTTGTAGTGCAGCTGCAGCTGCAGCCCAGGTGCAGTGGTTGGCATTAGCTTTCCCTTTGACCTGACCTAAACTCCATCACTTTTCCTAGTCTAAACAAACCCTGAGCATCACGGTTATACTGTTCCCCCATTTCAAAGCAATTGTTAGTCATCAACAAATTGTTTCGTTCCCAGTTGCTCTGATGTTGCTTCAGGTTGTGCTGGAGAACAAATTGTTACTTCCACTTTTCTCACTTAAAATATATTGAACTATAACAAAGAGATGGAACTGGGAGAGAGAGCTCAGTGGTTTGAGCATTGGCCTGCTAAACCTAGGGTTGCGAGTTCAGCCTTTGAAGGGACGATTTGGGGCAAAAATCTGGGGATTGGTCCTGCTTTGAGCAGGGGGGTTGAATTCAATGACCTCTTCAGGTCCCTTCTAACCCTGATATTCTATGAACAGGGCAGGGATAGGGGAAAATGTCACTTCACCCTCTCTAACAACAGAAGAAGCTAGGGTAAGTCAGAGGGCTTCCCTATCACCATCCAAACCATTCAGTTGGGAAGGTCAATATATTTTCTAAAGGGCTGTGAAGAAGATTCCCTGGTAAATGACTTGGAACTAAGGTTAGGGGAGTGGGTGGGTGAGATTCTGTGGCCTGCATTGTGCAGGAGGTCAGACTAGATGATCATAATGGTCCCTTCTGACCTTAAACTCTATGAGACTATAAGATACCCATGCAGTTGGCCCCAAAGCAGTTGTGGCCCAGGCCCTGCAGGAGGTTGCTCGTGAAGAGATCTCCTTCCTAATCAGGTGCGGGTTGCCTGTTATTTGGGAAATGCAATTCCCATCTAGGTAGGGAAGAGGAAAATGGAAGTGATGTTTCTGTTCAGTCACTCCTGGGCGATGCTGCAAATATGTAGAAAATGAAATCCGTGTTGAATGTGATATAGCTGCAGAAAGAGACCTATTTTCCATAGATACCTGACATTTGGTGTTTTACAAGGATTCTAAGCCACACCTGAATTTAGTCCCTAATTTAAATCTGTGCCACCAGATTAAAGAAATAAAGGGCATATTTGGGGGAGGGGAGGAGTTATACTTAACTATTGCTACTGATCTTTTATGTGCTTGGTGAAGAATTCTACACCAGAGAAGTATAAAATTACTCCAAGAAAAGTCAAAGATTTGACAAGGACTCAGGTAGAAATCGCATGTACTAGTGGTTGATTTTTCGCCCCAGTGATGGAAGCTATGGTGACCTGTGGCCCAGGTAAACTATTTTTAGAATGCTGCTCCCTAGTTAAGTGGCATTGGTCTCACTCCTAAAGGAGGCTATTATTAAATTGGGAACAACTGTCTTTTACCATTTGGATCGAAAGTTTCATGAAGCACAGAGAGAAACATCTGATTGCTTCAGAGCCAATCCATGCCTATGGGTCCCAATCTAGCTGCCTTTTTGGACAAGAAGCAGTTCCATGCTGGGCGAGGGGAAGCAGGCAGAGCCCACCTGGCTGCAGGGGGACTGGGATGTGCTGTTATTGTGAGAGGCCAGGTCTGAGGCCCTGAGAGTTTCACTCTGGTGCTGTGTTCAACTCTCAATAAACCCTCACCTGTGTTCGGCTGGGCTGAGAGTCGCTCTGGGCTGGGAACAGGGGGCATCAGCCCACCCTTTGGGGGTGAGGTGAGGTCCAGGGGGTCCCAGAGCACGTGGACTCCTGAGGCCCATGGCGGAGACAGACGTGCTAAGGCTCAGAGGAGGGGCAGCTCAGGAGGTGGAGGGCCTGACCTGAGAGAGAGTGGACCCCGAGAAGAGCTGTCGCGCCTGAAAGGGGCACTTCCATGGACCGCACGGGGCCAAGAGTGGGCACGATCTGTGAGTCCGTGACAGGCAGTGACATCACAAAGGCCTTTTGCAGGACCTCCAGACTGTTGGCCAAAGGCGGTGGGGAGGTGGTGACCTCACAGAGACATGCTGACATCAGCCAGGCAGGACAGGGGCGAGGGGCCAGGGAAACTCAAGAGACCCTGTGGCTTTGCTTCAGCAAGTCTCCTTCTCCAGGTCTCTCTTTGAGGACTGGGAGGAAGTATTGGGAGTTCAACTAGTACGTGAGCGCCAGGAGGAACCTCTTTCGAGTTTTCTCCTTCCACTTTTAGTGATTTTACTTGAAAACAGCTGACCCTGTTTGAGCGGTAAGAGCCTCCTCGAGGAAGGGGGTGTCCTGGGGTGTCACAGTTCCAGATGCCGGTGCTCCCCATTCCAAGGAAGATTCCCACCACCCTGATCTGTGTTCGCAGGGTGGGAGAGAGCAGCATCCACAGCAGTGATTTGCCCTGGCTGCTGGAGCAGAGCAGCAGGCTCAGCTGTCAGAACTTCCTGGAGCTATGAAAGGAGGCCCCATGGCTCTGCAGGACTGCAGGGCAGGCGAGTTCACAGAGGGTATTGTAGGATACTGCAGAGGCCAGTTATGGTGATATAATGAACAGCAGTGTCTACACTGACACTCTGTCACTTTAAGTTTGCTGCAAAAGCTCTACTGTTCTCATTGAAGTGGTTTTATTTTGCCACCAAAACAGGGCAGTTTGTCGCCAAACGTGGCATTGCAGTGTGTACACCAGCCAAAAGCTGCTGACCGAGGGAGCGTTGTGTGTTTTTCACACACCAGAGCAATATAATTCTGCTGAAATAACTTTGTAGTGCAGAACTGGCCAAAGATTCACACACATACAGCTTGCAAGGAAAACCTCACCTGCTCCTCTGCTTTGTGGGGCCAGGTGGGGCCCAGGGAGTCAGGTGTGAGCAGACACTGTACCTTAGTCACAGGCAGGCTCTATGGTTTAGCTGGTTAAGGTACCTGTTTTGTAAACAAGAGATCCTGGGTTCAACTCCCAGTGGTGCCTTGATGAGATGTTTTGAGAGCACCTGGTATTGGCTACTGTCAGAAGACAAAATACAGAGCTAGATGGACCTTTGGTCTAGCCCAGTGTGGTTTTTCTTATGGTTTAAATTACACTCACAGGCACTGATAATAGAATTACTGAAAGTTTGGGATTTAAGAGCTGATAGGTCAGTGGGCCAAGCCCTCGTGGATGACCCCCTCCTCTGGGACAGAGGCAGGTTTTAGCTCTCGCACCAAATGCTCATTGTGGCTGCCAGAATCTGTGGGCAGCTCATTTAGTTTCCACCCAGGGTTGAGTCCCTGGTTCACATCGAGGATAACAACCCTTTGTTTCTCCTGCCCCAATAACATGGAGACTGGGAATGCAACACCAGCCACAAGTGATCATTTCGGCAAGCAACCCAACCTATTTCCAACACACTGTAAATCCACATGCAGACTCATACACGAAACCTTGCAAGAAAATCTTCCTGAGGGTCTGAAGCACCTGCTGCTGGAGGAAGGAGGAGCTGTGGAGTTGGGATTGGGGAGCCGCGTGAGGAGCGGGGGGCCTGTGGAGTGGGAGGGAGGGGCGCTGGGTCTAGAGGGGGCCGGGGGGTTGGGATGGAGGGGCACGGGGACGAGGGGGGGGCTGTGGGTTGGGACAGAGGAGAAGGGTGAAGAGGAGCAGGCTCTGGTTGGGAGTGAGGCTGGGGACTGGGTCCCAATACTAAAATTTAGGGGTTAGATCAATGTTAGGACAGGGTGGCAGTGGAGGGATGAGTGAGTCCCTAAACAACACAGTGAGTACGGTGCCTTCTTATTTTCCCCCTTTTCCACCCAGGCAGGCAGGTGAACTCTACAGAGGCACCTCTGGGCTTGCACTGACTAAGGACAACAGCTGTGAGTGGGGTGGGAGAGGGGATGGCTCATGTTAAAGGACTTTTGGTTGCTGGACTTATGAACCGTAGGGAGAAGGACACTGCCTAGCTTATTTGGGGGTGGGTCTTTCCCTCATGGTTTATGTTTATGTGTTGGGGCTGCTGACATGACTTCTGCTAACCCTGGGCTTACATTGCAGTGTAGACATACCCTGAGAGGGCATCTATACTGTGATAAAATCCCTGTGGCCCGGCTGGCCTGGATGATCTGATTTGGGCTCCTGGGGCTCAGACTGGAGCCCAGGCTCGGAGACCCTCACCCCTCGTGGGGTCTTGGAGGCTGGGCTGAAGCCCAAGTGTCTCCACTGTAATTTTATAACCCTGCAGCACAAGCCCCACAAGCCTGAATCAACTGACCCAGGGTTTGAGAATAGTGACTTGGGTGTTAATGGCAGTGTAGACATAATGCTAGGCTATGTCCACACTGCAATGAAACACCCAGGGCTGTCCCGTGCCAGTGCAGGCTCCCAGGCTAGCCATGGGGTGGTAAATTTGCACTGTAGACATCTCAGCTCAAGCTCAATATCAGGTTCTGGGAGCCCTCAAAGTTGGGAGGGAGTTTAGCAAAGTGAAAAAGGTAAAATGGCAGTGGAGTATTGCCTGGAGTCAATGGCATTTCTCCATTGGTCTGTCTGCTTTGGGACAGGGACAATAACATGTCCTGCTGCTTTCGTTATTTCAAAGGGCGGTTTAGGATTTTCATTCTCACACACGGTGCACGAAGCAGGACTCAATCCTGGGTGGAAACTAAATGAGCTGCCCACAGATTCTGGCAGCCACAAGGAGCATTTGGTGTGAGATCCCAGACCTGCCCCTGTCCCAGAGGGAGGGGGGTCATCTGTGATGGGCTGGAACACTGACCTATCAGCTCTTAACTCCCAAACTTTCAGTAACTCTGTTATCAGTGCCTGTGAGTGTAATTTAAACCATAAAAACAGCCACCCTGGGCTGGACCAAAGGCCCACCTAATGCTGTATTTTGTCCTCTGACAGCAGCTAATATCAGGTACCCAAAGAGTTACTCAACAAGGCACCACTGGGAGTTGAACTCAGGATCTCTTGTTTAGAAGGTAGGTGCTTTAGCCAGCTAAGCCATGGTGCCTACCTAGAGCTAAGGCACAGTGATGCCCACAGCTGACTCCCTGACAGCTCCACCAGGGCCTGACACGCTTTGCATGTGTTTGGATTCTGCAAAGCAGAGAAGCAGGTGAGCTTTTCCTTGCAAGCTGTGTGTGTGTGTGTGTGTGTGTGTGTGTGTGTGTGTGTGTGAATCTTTGGCCATGTCTGCACTACAAAGTTATTTCAGCATCATTATATTGCTCAGGTGTGTGAAAAACACACAATGCTCCCTCGGTTGGCAGCTTGTAGCTGGTACACACACTGCAATACCACGTCTGGCGACAAAACTGCCCTGTTTTGGTGACAAAATAAAAACACCTTGACGAGAGGTCTAGAGCTTTTTGCAGCCACCTTAAAAAGACAAATTGTCAGTGTAAATGCTGCTGGTCATTATATCACCATGACTGGCCTCCACCAGTATCCCACCATGCCTGCCGTGAACTCGCCGGCCCTGCATTCCTGCTACAGAGGCTGGGCCTCTCCCATTTCATTGCTCCAGAAAGTTCTGACAGTTGAGTCACCATCTGGAGGGAGGAATAGCTCAATGGTTTGTACTTTGGCTTGCTAAACCTCAGGTTATGAGTTCAATCCTTGAGGGGGCCATTTAGGGATTGGGGCAAAAAACTGTCTGGGGAGTGGTCCTGCTTTGAGCAGGGGTTTGGACTAGATGATTTCTTGAGGTCCTTTCCAACTCTGATATTCTATGATTCTACACTGGGATTAGGTTGATATAACTGCATTGCCAGCCTAAGTAATGTAATTACACCAACCAAATTTTGTAGTGTAGACTTGTCCAAAGAATCACACACACACCTTGGGAGCAAAACTTCAGCTGCTCCTCTGCTTTACACAATCCAAACAGGAGCAACACTTGTCAGGTCCCAGTGGGGATTGGCAGAGAGTCAGGTGTGGGCAGACACGATGCTTTAAATAACAGCAGGTACCATGGCTTAGCTGGTTAAAGTGCCTGTTTTGTAAACAGAAGATCCTGGGTTCAACTCCCAGTGCTGCCTTGAGGAGTGGCTTTGGGAGACCTGGTATTGGCTACTGTGAGAAAACAAGATTCTGAGCTGGATAGACTCCTATGCTGCCCCTTCCTCCTGCTCACTGCTCTCCTCCCTCACTTGCCCTTACGGTCATTACAAAGTGGCAAGGCAGAGCCCTCCCATTTTTAAAAGTCCTGGGGTGTTGTTCCCCACTGTTCAGGCCCCCTGGGGCCCTGCACTTCACACAGCCTCCCTGATTTCAGCTGTTAGTGAGGGAGCCTCACTGCTAGCGCAGACTGGGCAGTTTCTTGCATGAGAGACACTCTCCCAAAGCAGGACTAATGCTTAGAGCTGGTTATCAGTGATTTCAGATCTGTTGGTCTGCAGCAAGACTCTCCATTGAGTCTTAACCAGCTCTGTTATTACACAGGAAGAACAACCGGGTGAAATGGTGCCTGGACCCCTTACGAAGAATCCACCCCACCAAGTACCAACCCTTGTTGCTAGCCGCTCTCCGGTCAGGTTTGGGGTCACGGCTTGCCTTGATCCACAGGGGGGGGGGGCTCAGAAAATCATAGCAAGCATGTTCTCCAGTGGTGCAATTAGTTAGTGCACAGTACTTATAGAGCAGTGCTGAGGAGCTATGCTGAGGTTGTGAGTTCAAGCTGCACCTGGAGCACTGGTTTCCATTAACCAAGTGGCATCACCCCCACATTTGGTCCCGTGGAATGTAGAAGTCCAGCCCTGGGACACAGAGGAGGAGACGAGACAAACAGGCGCCCTGCAACTATTACCGCCTCTCTAGCGCACAGGTCAGAATCGACAATCCTTTCCTCCCCACCCCAGCCCCTGTGCCAGGATCCCTCAAGCAGAGCCTGGAGTCCTGCCCCTGGTGTCTGTACTATTGACAAACTCTAAGTGACAGGGACAAAACACTCAAATCCTGCCTGGTGCGGGGAGCCAGGTTTGCTCTTCAAATTCTGTCGTTCGTACATTTCCAAGTCTGGGAATGTCCCACAACAGCATTGAATGGGAAGCTGCCTGCAGAACAGTTACAGTGCACAGAGCTCCTGTGGAGGAGGGTGGGAATTAGTAACATTTTGAAGATCGTTTGGGAAATGAGCCTTTGCTGACAAGGTTTGTCTCTGTTCATATTTCACCTTCAGGTGTTATGTTGAGGGATCTTTAATATATTTTTGTGAGGTTAACAACTATCTCCTCAACTTTATTTACTCAACTTAAAAATTGATGTCACTTGATTTTTGCATCTCCCTGTGAAAATACAACTGACACGTGTGGCTTTCTACAGGGGGTCATGATGTTAAAGTTGGGGAAATCAGGTCTCTGTACTTCTGTGGAGGGGGGGTTGCTTTTTTACAGCTGAATCACTGCCAGGCACACCGGGCTGTTTGCTGCACCCACTGTCCTTGCCGGGGCCCCTGCTGAACCCTGGGTGGCTGCACTGCCGTGCTGGAGTGACTCTGCAGGGGGAGAAGCTGCTGTGGAGCAAGGTAGAGCAGGTGCAGGAAGGAGACGGGGTCACTATTCACATTCTGAACTGCACAATTTTCCAAATTTGGGAATAGATTCATAGACTTAAGGTCAGAAGGGACCATTATGATCATCTAGTCTGACCTCCTGCACAATGCAGGCCACAGAATCTCACCCACCCACTCCTGTAACAAACCCCTAACCTATGTCTGAGTTACTGAAATCCTGAAATCGTGGCTTAAAGACTTCAATGTGCAGGGAATCCTCCAGCAAGTGACCCGAGCCCCACGCTGCAGAGGAAGGTGAATGTCCGAGAACAATTCTAAGGGGAAGGTGAACGCAGAGCAGTGACACTGGAGATGCCCAGACCTCCAATGGGGGCAGCGTAGAAATTAATATTGGGAAGATCATTTGTGAAATTAGTCGTCACTGACAAGCTTTGTCTCTGTTCCTATTTCACGCAATGGTGTTAGTTAGAGGCATCAGGACAGGTTTTTACTATATTAATTAAACACTTAATTTTATTTACCCAAGCCAAAAACTTAGTGTCACTTATTTGTTCTCTGTTCTAGCAAGAATGAATTGAATTTCATGACTTTCTGGAAAGTGCAGCGAGATGAAATGTGGGGAATTCAGTCTGTGTGTTTGTGAGCTGATGTTTTCCTCTCACAGGTCAGTGCCTGCATTGAAATACCAAGAGGGATCTAAGGGCTGGTGTACGCTGGGCACTGAACTGACAGAGCGACGTCTCTCAGGGTGTGAATCCCCTATCACCCCAAACCCATAGAGTTAAGTTGACCTAAGCCCTGGTTAGATAGTGCTAAAGAAAAGGAAGAATTGTTCTGTCAATGCAGCTATTACAGGGATGGGAAAACCCTCCAGTCACTGTCTACTCCAAAGTGCTATAGCAATGCCACAGCAGCATTTTAAGTGTAGACAGAGTGAAGCTAGATCTGGCTCCAATTTGCACTGTGGATGCTCAGGCACTAAGACTACAATAATAACAACAACAGCACAGTGCTTGCGTAGTTGGCAGGATTTAAACCTGCATGAGGTGACCCCAAGGGATTTCTAGTCCATCGCCTTAACCACTCGGCCACAACTACTTGATGTACAGCTGTTCCACTGCATGATGATTCAGTTCTCACTGAATTGTCACTTCAAATTGTTTGCTCAGACCAGCTTCCCCAGCACACTCACGGCTGCGCATCAGTGTAAGTGTGTCCTGGGCTGAACAGTGAGAATTCCTGCCCATTTCCCTTCTGGCTGGAGCAGGCTGAGAGTGTGTTTGTGTTAATGGCATTGCTGTAGATTGTTGTTCATTCCCACTCTGACAATACAGGAATAAGGGAATCTCTCTGATTTACCCTAACTACTTTTGTTGTTACAGTGGATGAAATGACATTTTCCCTATCCCTGCCCTGTTCCTGCTCTTTGTTATAGTTCAATATATTTTAACTGAGGAAAATGATAATAAAAATATCTGCTCTCCAGCAAAACTTGAAGCAACATCAAAGCAACGGGAATGAAACAATTTGTTCCCGAAGGGGAACTTGATGACTAACAATTGCTTTGAAATGGGGAACAGTCAAACTGTGACGCTCAGGCTTTGGCCAGCCCTAATCAAGGCATTTCTCATTCTCTCCCATGTGGCTTGTCTGATGTCTAATAGGGAACGTCCTCTGATTGAAGCTTTTCCCAAATGCAGAGCATGTGTAGGGTCTCTCTCCACTGTGGATTCTACGATGTCTGACAAGGTTTGAGCTGTCAATGAAGGTTTTCCCACACTCAGAGCATGTGTAGGGTCTCTCTCCTGTGTGGATTCTACGATGCCTGCTCAGGCTAGGGCTCTGTTTGAAGCTTTTCCGCACTCAGAGCATCCATAAGGTTTCTCACCTGTGTGGATTATCTGAGGTGTGATAAGGGCTGACGTCCGACTGAAGCATTTCCCACACTCAGAGCACGTGTAGGGTTTCTCTCCTGTGTGGATTCTCTGATGCGCGACAAGGGCATATCTCCAACTGAAGCGTTTCCCACACTCAGAGCATCCATAAGGTTTCTCACCCGTGTGGATTCTCCTATGTGTGATAAGGTAGGAGCTCCGACTGAAGCTTTTCTCACACTCAGAGCACATGTAGGGTCTCTCTCCTCTGTGGATCCCCTGATGTGTGAAAAGGTCTGAACTCCCATTGATGCTTTTCCCACACTCATGCCATGTGTAGTGTGTCTCTTCCAAGTTGATTCTCTCGTGTGTAATAAGGTCTGAGAGGCTACTCAGGTTTTCCTCTGGCCTCTGCTGAGTCTCACAGGCTTTTGCTTTTTCTGGGAGTGCACAACTCTCGGAAACATTCCCTTTGGGTCTTCCTGATAATGTCCTATGTGGTTCTACTTGCTCAGCATCTTCCTGCTGGGGATTCTCCTCATTCTCACTCACCATCCCAACACCTGATGGGAGACAGATAGAATCCAGACATAGGTCACTCCCTGCGCTGGAGAGAAAGGAAATCTCAGAGACAAGAAGGGAAAAGGGGATGAACAAACCAAAATACGTGTGGGAGAGATCAAACCTATCAGGAGCTCATTTTCCTCAAACCCTTCCCCAGATGAGAGAGGAAGGGATCCGTTCTGGGTGTGCATCTCACCACAACACTCAGGGGAAAGTGAGATTGGGAGGGACCTGCTGCCAGTTGTCAGTTAGGGTAGGTGGGAAGCCATGAGTGACATCTGCCTAATGATTCCACATCTGAAGGGAACAATCCTGAACTTGCAGAGCTCACAAGGTCTTTGTAGGGCATCCCAAATGTTTCCTGTATTCATGGAGAGTTTTTGAGTTGGTTTAACCAATCCCTCACCTGTGCAGGCAGCTCTCGGGAGCACTTCTTTCTCAGAGCCCTGGCGGTCTGGGACCCACGGCTCTTCCCCTCGTTCCAGCTGCGAGATCACATCAGGTTTGGAATTTAGAAACCCTACGCCAGGCAAAGAAAACAAGGGAGGTCAGTGGAATTTGTGGGATACTTGTCACAAAGAATAGTCCACGGTTTTAACCGCAGCTCATTTTTAAGCAGTAACGTCCCAAGGCCAGCTTCCTTGGCTCAAAGTGGCAGGAGAGTTATTATTATTATAAATCATATGTATTACCTTAGTGCCTAAGGACCAGCTAACAGTGGGTCCCCATTGTGCTAGGCAAAGTACAAACACAGAATAGTAGATGGCCCATGCCTAAACGATTTACAATCTAACTAGACAAGACAACCACAGAATGGGGGAAGGGGTAGAACCACCCGATAACGAAATAGATCTTAAGATGCTTAAAGAAAATTTAGTTTGATAGCATCCTGTCTGGCAAGAAATCACTTATCAACAGTTGTGGTACCCTCATTTCTGTATTGTTTTATCTTTATGTCCACCACTTTTCTGGTTCTGTAATTGTTTCTGCCAGCGGTATAATTAATTTTGCTGGGTGTAAGTTAATTAGGATAGTAGGATATAATTGGTTAGGTAATTATGTTGCAATACGTTAGGACTGGTTAGTTACATTTCAGTAAAATGATTGGTTAAGGTGTAGCTGGGAATATGACTATATAAACTGTGGTCAAACATGAGGGGAAGGGAAATTGGAATCAGGTTTATTAATGGGGGAAATGGGAACAGGGACACAGACAAGGCTCTGTGGCCTCAGAGCTGGGAAGGGGGATGCAGGCTAAACGCTCTGCGGCCTCAGAGCTGGGAACGGGACACTGGGGAGCAGACTCTCTGGGCGTACAGTGATAAGCCCGACTGGTGTGAAGGGCTTCAGAATCTGCTTGCTTGGAAATAACCCCAATAAACATCGCACTATCTGCCCTTCGGACTTCTGGTCTTTTGCTGCTTGCTGTCTGCGTGACAAGAACCAGGAAGTGGGCGGGGGAGGGAAAGCCCTCTAACAAAACTGACACGACCTGATAACCAAGAGGTGAGCCTTAGGGAAGGTTTTAATACACTTTGTAACTGATGAGGATTCCCACGAGGACTGATGAGGGTGCAATGGTAAATACACATTTAGATCCTTTTCTTGTTTTATCTCTTTTTCCCATAAGGCTTAACATCTGGCGCAGTGTCATGGATGCACAGGATCTGTGCAATGCCCTGGCTTTTAAACAGTCCTTGGGAGGTGCCCCTTGAGTGCGCTGGACCCCCAAGGGGTCCCACTCTTCCACAAGGAGAGACCATGTAGCTTCAACACTTGAGACTGAGCCTCTGGATTCAACACTCCTATTTCAACCTGTGAGCTCTGCCAGCAGGTCCAGCTGAATGACACTCCTGTTCAGAGACTGCTCCTCATTCATGCTTCAATGCACCTCAGCAAGTTTTTGCTGTGACACTGGGCAGACTGTTAAAATATAGCAGGGTTTATTAGTCAACTGAAACACAGCATTAGAAAGGCTTTAGATTAGGACAGAGAAGCAAAGAAGACAATATAGTCCATATTGGCCAATGCTCTTGAGCCAGGCTGCTGTTAAAAAAATCCCCTCCATAAAAGTATTAAGCGTAGTCTTGAAGCCAGATATGTCTTTTGCCCCCAATACTCCCCTTGGAAGGCAAGACTAAACTCCCTAGTGTCCACTTGATAGCCACTGGTTCTTCTTCTTCTGCACAGCATTGCTCGTGGAGAACAAGGACCTGCAAATCTACAGTCGTACTCTATCTTTGTTTCAAGAATGAAAACAAACTACCGCCTCAGAGGACCAGAACGGATTTCAGCTGATGGACAGCTTTCCTCAGTGTTTGTACGTTTTAACAGGAATATATTGAATGATTAAATTCATTTCACGTCCCCGTTCAGCGGAACTCCTGAACATACAGGAGATGGATATGAAAATATAGATCACTTAAAAAAGAGGACATGTAAGAGAGCAGCTGGATTTGAACCAGAAACCTCTCGATCCGCTCTCAAATGCACCACCACTGAGTTCCCTGAGGCAGCTGAGTGTTGGAGCCAGTGATCTTGAAGAGTATGAAGGGGACACTTATTTCAAAGAGCTTCTCTTCCATTCCCAGTCATGAGTGGTTTTAAAAATGGAGTTTCATTACATTTTCTATGTGCATGTAAACACCACAGCTTGCACAATCCCCACAACTGCTCAGTCTCACCAGAGCACAATAACTTTGGAGGCCCCACACCAAGCTCCCCAGCTCTGCGGCCTTTAACCTCTTCAGCAGTTCTCCAATGCCTTAAAGCCACAGGGCACAGCATGGAATTTGACCCCATTAATCCTAAATCAATTTGGATGAAAAATCTTTGCAAAAATAGTTCGTTTTCCAAACCAAAAGCATCTCCCGTTTGTGGCGTCCCCTTAAAGTGTCTCTTTGCACACAAAGAGGAGACACTTTAATTTGGAAACGAGATAAGATGCTTCAGTCAGGGTAAGCAGTTGCTCCCCTTCATGATTGAAAGATCATAAAATGCCAGTAAAATTGACTTTCAGCCCTTACACAGCAGACCCCACTGACGGCATCTCCCCGGGGCCGGGTGGAGCCAGCTCACCTTATCAAACCTTCCCATACCCGGGGGAACGGGAAAGTGCGAGGCTGCAGCGCCACCTAGCGGCCACAGGACAAATCGCCGGCTGCTGCACCGGTGGGCACTGGGAGTTCGCTTAACATGGAAAGCTGCCTAATGCACAGTTGACAAAACGGGGGTCTGCTGCACTACATCATCATCTGCAATGACTCAACCCGATAGGACACCTCCTGTGCTATGCTGCTACTAGTGACCCTCTCAAACAGGTCCCCACAGCTCCCCAGCCTCCCCCCACCAGGAGGCAGCTAGGAGAGGCTTGTTACACTGCTCTACAGCCAAAAGGTTTCTGAAATAAATGGAGTCCAACTTTACTAATTCTGGGTCACTGAGAACGAAAATGATGCTTAAAATTCTTGATTGGCTCTAGTTTTCAAGATATGCTATTGGGTCAGTATTTATGACCCTTGACTTGGGAATGGCGGAGGATAAGTGAGTTATAAAGGGACGGGATCTCAATTTAAACCAGTAATGACTAAACTACATCTTTGACTGGATCTATGAATAAATCTATGAATGGCTTTGGACAGTACTTGCTTTTTAGGCAAAACAATGAAGGATACAATCTGAAGCTGGTATTGCCTCATACATGATATGAATTGCATCATGTTATTCCTAGAAGTCATGGATGATGCAATCATAATGAAGCTGAACCAATTGCCCTATATCAGGTCTAGAAATCATACAGTGTCTTGCTCTCTTATTTGTCAGTGTTTGATTTTGCAAAGGGACCCATTTCTCTTTAGCCAAAGTGAGCAGAGATGCCTCGTACTTGTGTGAACAGTGCAGATAACTTGTGCTATGTTTGTGGTGAAGTGACTTTTGCATCACAAAAGTGCAGTATAAACACTATGGTTAAGAAAGCCTATCACTTTTCTTTTGGCTGCAAAATTGGAGATCAGGTGTGTGTTGGAAGCAATGAGTGTGGCAATCTCAGTGAACCGACGGAGGGTGATGGTGGTCAGAGAGAGACAACGGAAGATTAAAGGGGCAACGATGGGCATAGCGATGATGATTGTGTTGTGTTTCATTCCTTAGATCTGGTGCCACTGCCTGTCCCTTTAGCCTTGTAGTTTACCAAGAGTAAAACTAAATATCTGTTGAGATACAAGGGAGAGTCTGTGTCCATTCCTGCTAGCTGCACAGGGGTTTGACATTGCTGCTTTCAATCCTCCGGCCCTGCCGAGACAAGGAACAATTCAGGCCGTGACTGAACTGAAGGAGGGAGATGATTTTCTGACAGGGAGGGACGGCTCCTCTTAAAGGTGTTTGGCAGGCAGCCTCCATCCCAGGTCTGTCCCGACAACACCCAGTTGAAAAGGGACTCTCCTCAGCCCTCCTCAGCCCGGTGAAAACGAGCGAGTGAGTGAGCGTGGGGGAGAGCGAGCGACGGAGGGAGATGGATTGAGCGGGCCGGGACCTCGGTGAAGGGGCAGGATGAGGGTGTTCAGTTTTGTGGGGTCAGAAAGTTGGCAACCCCAGATCCAGGGGAAACAACTCAAACACCCAATGAGTCTGGCCAGGGGCAGGACATCAGCTTTGAGGGGAGGGGTGGGTGTGGCAGTGACATCACAAAGGCCTTTTGCAGGAACTCGGCCTATTGGGCAAAGGTGGTGGGGAGCGGGTGACCTCACAGAGAGACCCCAACATCAGCCGGGCAGGACAGAGGTGAAGGGCCAGGCCAGTCTCTGAGACCTCCCGGCTTTGCTGCCGCAAGTCTCCTTCGCGAGGTCTCTCCTCGAGGGCTGAGAGAGAATTAGGATTCACGGATGTGAACATGAGGAGGAACCTCTGTGGAGTTTTCTCCTTTCCTCCCACTGATTGTGCCGAAAAGAAACTTCCCTTTGAGAAGGTAAGAGGCTCAGAGAGGTTTGGAACCTGTTCCGTCTGATCCACCTGGCGCAGGCAGCATTCTAGGCACAGACAGCGCTGGCTTCAGGTGGCAGAATTTGATTTCCTCCCTAGGTTTTGATGATTGGAATCCCTGGGGACATTGGGGTGTATCCTTTTTGGTTTCCCTTTTCCTCTTTCCTCCCTCCTTTCTCCTCTTGCTTCTTTTTTCCCTTTTCCCAGCTTCCCTCCTTCTAACAAGGAGGGACGTGTCTGGAGTGCGGGCAGGGGAGGGGTATTGCTCTCATTGCGGGAGGTACTCACCAAGAGGTGGGTCTGGGTCTGAGAGTGATCCCCTCTGATGGTGTCCTGGGCCGTCCTTTGGGACATCTGGTGAGACCCCTCAGCCGCCCGCCCCTCAGAGTCTCAGTGGTGATTGGCCGAGCAGGGGGCTATCGTGAGCGAGGAGACTCAGGTCCTTTTGGTCTTTTTTCAAATCAGGCAAAGAAGTCACAACCAATCCAATGTACGGGATTAATCTTGCTGCTTCTCTCCATTAATTGTCTCTTAGCAGGTGATGATTTCCTCTAATGTTCTAGGTCTTCTAAAATCCTTGCTGAATAATTACTATGAACCCCTGTTGGTCTGTAGCTCACTTGAGAGCACTTTATTCTGATCAGTCAGCGTATGAAATTGAAGATCTGAGAGAGAGGTTGAAAGTCAGGAGCAGTGTTTCCTCTAATTTGCTATGTCCGTGTGCGGAATGAATTTTGTTGTGTGCACCAATACGGAGGTGAGGTGTGACACATCACCTGTCTATTGGTGCTCATTCCAAACTTCATTCTGCACATGGATGGTGTGTGACGTGGTGAGACTGAAGGGTTAGGAGTGTGGAGGGCTCAGGAAGGGCAGAGGTTGGGTGCCAGGGCTCCGGCTGGGGGTGCAGTCTCTGGGGTGGGGTTGGGGATGAGAGGCTGAGAGCTGGAGCAAAGGGTTGGGGTGCAGGGGTGTGAGGGCTCCGGCTAGGGATGCGGCCTCTGGGGTGGGGCTGAGAATAAGGGGCTTGGAGTGCAGGTTGCCCCAGGGAGAGAGGACTCCCCCACAGCTCTCTCTCACCACAGCAGATCAGGGTCAGGTGAGAGGGCACCTGTCTCCTGGCCACAGCAGCGCTGGTGGGGCTTGGCTGGGTCGGGCTGGGGCAGGGGGAGGGAACAGGATTTATTTTTCCTAAGTCAAAAGGAGGAAGGGATGGAGTTATGCTTCAGTTTTTACCTTATAAACTTAAGTCCTGTCTAACCTACAGGACACTATGGGAATAAGACACCATGTCATGTGGTGACATCACAAGAGCAGAGGATGTGAGAACTACAGCAACTGAGAGGGTGGGGGATTTAGAGTCGGATTGTTTCAAATGCTGCATTTGTCGGCTGACATTTAACAGCAACGCTTAGCTAACACAATGGAGAAAGGAATTCTCTGCTAAAGATTCAACCTGCCCCTTTGGCCAACTCCACCCCTTCCCTGACCGGAGTGTGCTCAGAACACCCCTCCCCCCCACACTCACACCATCACCCCCCACACAAGCCCACAGCTGGGAACCCAGCACAAAGCAAGGGAGGGAGTTGCTTGGCTTATTTTACTTTTTACTTTGCAAAAGGTTTTTTAAAAAGCATTTTCTGCTCCTGTTCCCCATGATGGAGAAGCAGATGGTTGTGGAGAAGGGGATCTGCGAGTGGTGGAGTCGGGAACTTGGGGCGAGGCAGAGGGAGGGGAGTGTGTGAGGGGGGAAGGGGCAGTCGGGGTGAAGGGAGGCTAAAGGGGGTCAGGTCAGGCAGCTGGGTGCAGGGTTTGGGGGGAGGCTGAAGGAGGCAGTTGGATGTAGGGGGGAGACTGAAAGGGCAGCTGGGGAGGAGCCTGGGGGGCAGGGGAAAGCTGACTGGGACAATGAGGGGAAGGGACCGGGGCAGTTGTGGGAGGCAGAAGAGGGCAATTGGGGCAGTTGAGGGAGGCTGAAGGGGGTAATGGGGGAAGTTGAGGGAGGATAAAGGGAGCAATGGGGGAAGTTGGGGGAGGCTGAAGGGGGCAATGGGTTGAAGGAGGCCGGGGCAGAGAGGCAGTTGGGGGGCTGCTCATCCCCACGGGAGGGGAGGAGGAAGAGGAGCTGCCCTTCTTTCTGAAGCTATTTCCTGTTAGATCTTGCAACTTCACTGTTCCTGAGCAGGGTCCTGTGATGAAAAGGAAACTAGAGAGATTCGTGGTCCTGCTTTCAGCAGGGGCTTAGGCTGGATGACCTCCTGGGGTCTCTTCCAACCCTCATTGTCTAGGATTCTGTGTTTCTGTGGAGGACAGGTCCATCAATGGCTGTTGGCCAGGGAGGGCAGGGATGGTGCCCCTAACCTCTGTCTGTCACAAGCTGGGAATTGGGCCACAGGGGATGGCTCCCTGGATGATTCCTGTCTGTTCATTCCCTCTGGGGCACCTGGCACCGGCCGCTATCGGCCGACAGGACACTGGGCTAGATGGAGCTTTGGTTTGACCCAGTCTGGCCGGTCTTCTCTTCTAATGCTCTTCTCACATGCTCAGTAACAGCTGCAAGCTGCTGCCCTCACGCACCATCAGAATCTGCTCCCTGCAATCAAAGGCCGGAAAATCCCCCTGAAGGGGGGAATCGGAGGGGCGGGATGGGCAGAGGGACAAAACTGGGACAGGATCAGGGGTTCAGACGGGGGCTGCCATGCCAGGTAGGTGCAGAAGGGAAAACCCCCAGCTAGAGAGAGGCAGAGGGGATAGAAGTCCCCACAGATGGGGTGAGCCGGCAGCAGCAGTTCCAAACTAGGGTGTGGTGGATGGTAGAAGGACTCGTGTTCCTCGCAGGATGGTCCATCTCAGCCCCCCCTCCCCAGGGCTGTGGTGTTAAAGGCCCCGAGTGGCCCAGTGCCCAGGCTCCACCGCTCTGCTCTAGCTGAAATGGTGACTGAGCTGCCAAGGGAGATGTGATTCAGGGAAATAGTTTAAACCTCCCTCCCCCCATCCCCTCATCATAAAGCAAACTGATACTTTTAGACGTGTTTACGCCGTTTAAAAGAATTCCTGGCCAGTTTCCGTCTCGGTAACATGTCTGCTTGGAGCCTCAGAGTAGCTCAAGATTTGTCTTATCTGCTGCTCTGATTGCCTGAGTTAGTCTCCCTGTCCTGAGCTCCCTGGAGTTCTGCACCTTTTCATTGTTTATTTCTAGCAATGGTATTTGGATGACAGTGTCCAGTAGTTCAGGCACCCAGCTGAGAGGCAGGAATTAGGACACACCGGGGAGCTGATCCCCCTGCCCCACTCGCTCTCATTAGTTAGCCCCAATGAACCCCCTTCAAAGGGAGAGCTGGACAGAGCCCCACCACGGCACACTGCTTCGTGCACTGACCTGAAACATGGGGGACCCTGCTTCAAATCCTTTCTCCCTTGCGGACAGTGGCGGGGGGCGGGGGTGATGCTGGCAGTCCCAGCTCATGCCGGTGGCCTCAGGCCTCCCTGAGGCACAGATCTAGCCCAAAGGCAGACGTGCCTAGGTGGCAGGATAGCCCCGAGTGCCCAAGGGGACTGTCTGTGACTCCCTGCTCAGGCTGTTCGTGTGCCTGGAGAGTTCACTCTCGGGGGCTGGAAGCTCCCAGTCCCCATGGGGGGTGCCCTGGTGTGTAACAGTCTGCCCTGAGCTTGGTACTCATGTCCCTGAGCTACTCTCTGCAGCTGGACAGAGGGAATTGAACCTGGCTCTCCCACATGGCAGGTGGGTGCTGGGAGCACAGGACCTATCTGTGAGAGAGGGGCAGGGCTAGGACACCTCCCCGTTGTCAGTGTCTCCCTGGGCGGGCTTGGCTGGCTCCCTGCCTGGGGAGCTGGTGGTTGTGAGTTGTGTTGTAAGGTGCCTGTGTCGCCCGTGCATCGTACAGGGAGTTCAGGCCCCTAACTCCGCTTAGTGGATCACTGGGTTGTTCCTGTAAAAGCAGCAAAGAATCCTGTGGCACCTTATAGACTAACAGACGTTTTTGCAGCATGAGCTTTCGTGGGTGAAAGAACAATTCGGTTGTTCCTGGATTTTCTCGCTGCTGAAACCAGGTCCTGTGACGCTCAGCACTGCCCCCCCTCAGTCCCGTCACGGGGTGTAGCCAGTCCGGTCTCTGCAGAGCCCAGCTGAGCAATGCCTGATTGACATGGGTGTGCACAGGAGAAGAGACAGAGCACAGGCTGGAAAGTGACACATCACAGCAAAGCCCAAACGCTCCTCCTAGGGGCACGATATTCCCTGTGGGTGCTGGGGTTACACGCTGTGATGGGATCCGCTGTGCCCTGAACCCTCTCCAGCCTGGGCTGTCTCCCACAATGCCCTGCTAGTGACCAGCAGCAACCCTCCAGGCGCTGTTATCCCTCGGCACAACGGCATGTGGAGCGGCTTGATTGCATGGATGCTCCTGGAGCCACTCGTGAATCCCACAGTGAGGTGCCCGCCAGATCCCCCCAGCTCCCAGCACTGTGCCTCAGGAATATGCTGTGTGTGTTAGTAATTGGTTCCCCACTTCCCCACTGGAAGGTGGAGCTACACCAGGAACGTGGGGTCTGTGGTGTCGTGGTTTGGGTGGGTTATTGGAAGAGCGGGGAGGACTAGTCTATGGCAGAAGCCTGCGATTTGCCTTGCCTGCCCGGCTGGCGCTGTTGGCTTCACTTTTGGTTTTTGATTTTTTTCCTCCACTGTCATCAGTTCATCCCTTCCCACTGAACTGCCCAGTGCCTGGCTCGGAGGTGGAGGCAGGAGGAGAGAGACAAGAGTGAGATTTCAGCATCTCCAGTAGCCCCAACAAACACTGTGGGGTTTTAATTCATAGCTGTTGTCGGTCTGGGGGAGACCCTGGTGCACCAGCGGGGGAGGGTGTCTGATGGGGTTGGTGGTCTGGCTGGGGGCAGACATTGCATCCCCTTTCCCACTGCTAATTGAATGAGAAGACAGACGTCCCTGTGGAGCAGATAAGAGCCTCCGAGAGGTTTCATGTTGTTGTTTCATGTTGTCCTAGGTTTCCTTCCTATGGACTGCATCACCAAGTGGAATTCATGGCAAACCATTGCCATTACGCAGTAAAACATCTTTAAGACTTCGTCTTTGATGAATCAATGAACAGTCTCCACTCATGTGGATTGTGAACGATGTTGCAATGTCCTGGTGAAATCGCTCGCCCAAAACTGTGGAGCTGCAGTAGTGCTGGGGCAGTGATCCCCACCAGTGACCTGGGCCATCCTTTGAGCTCTCTGGTGAGACCCTCAGCCTTCCATCCTCAGTCTCTACCCTGATTGTCTGAGCAGGGCGTTAATGACAGGGAGGAGACTCAAGGCCTTTTTGTTCTCTTTTAAGACCAAGTAAATAAGTCGTAACCAGTTATATGTTTCATGAATTGTGCTGCTTCTCTGCATTAATTGTCTCTGAGCAGTTCATGATTCTCTCTAACATTGCAGTTCTCCTAAAATACTGGCTGAATAATTACTGTGCACACTTGTTGGACTGGAGCTCATCTAAGAGCACTTTATTGAGGTCATTCAATGTATGAATTTCAAGATCCGATGGTTAATTTAAAAATCAGGTCTCTGGGGGTCCTATTCCCAATTCAGCCATTGACTGGCTTTGTGACCTAAGGCAAGTCAATTCTCCTTTTTCAGTCTGAGCATCTCCCTCTTTCAAGTAGGGATAATAATGATCCGCTCCTACCTACCTCAACACACTCACTCTTCCCCAGCACACACACACTGTCTCTCCCCACACAAACAGTCTCCACACTGCAGCTGAAAAGCAGCTGGCAATCTAGTAGGATGACCCTGGAACAATGGGATAGAGAAACCTGCATCACTGAAAGTGCAGCCACAAAGACACCACACACCAGCTTCCCCTAGCTGGTAAGAATCAAACCTCCACAGAAAGATCCCTATGGTATCGTAGGCCAGCTTCCTAAGGCCTCAGCCTCAACCACTTAACACAGGGGCCTTTCTACACTCTGGTTCTGTTCTAACAGAAGGATCATTTCCAAGTGTTCGCTCAGACCAGCTTGCCCAGCACCCTCACTGCTGTGCATCTCTGTATGTGTGGCCATGGCTGAACAGCAAGAATTCCTGCCCATTTCCCTTCTGGCTGGAGCATGGTTAGAGTGTGTTTGTGGTTAATGATTTTGCTGTAGATTGTTGGCTTCCTGCTTTGGCAATTCAGACAGTCCCTTTTCCCAACATATCTCCAGCACATCAGTCCCTGGCTGAGTCTCCTGGGCAGTGGAAAACATCCCTTGTTTGGTGCTGCCAAGGGGATCGTGCAGAGCTGAGATGTCTCTCAGCTTGGATCAAAGGGGAATGTTGGATGGAATATATCACACAACCCTCCCTGCTCCGCAGAGCCCCATGGGGAGAATGTAGAGAAGGGGGAGTCATTCCTTCCCTGCACTCCCAGAAGAGTTGCTAGGACTCCTTCCTGCCAGCTACTCACCCCTGGATTCATCCTTAGCTCCTAGGATCTTTCTGCTCCAAAGGCTCCATAGTCCTGGGGTGGGGAGGGTGTCACTGCACAGTCTGAAACACAAGAGAAGTTTCTTGAATTGAAGGAAGGAGCAGAAAATGGAGAGGAAAGAAAAAGAGAGAAAACGCCTCGTCTCTCTCCCCTTCCCCCCTGCCCCAATCAGGAAATGTTACCAAGGACCAGCGTTAGGGGAAACGGAGCCCTGGGCAAAACTTGTACTTTGGCAAAGTTCTTCGTTCAGGCTTGTAGCAGTGATGGAATAAACTGCAGGTTCAAATCAAGTCTCTGGAGTACATCCCCCGCTGGGATGGGCCATTCAGTCCATTGTACAGAGCTTCAGTTTGTAGACAAGTCCCTCTAGAAGTATGAAGCAGGACTGAAGACCAGATGGAGATGAAGCATCAGTCTTTTATAGTCTCTTGCCATGTGGTCTTTGCTTTCTTTGTCCCAAGGACACTCTATCCAGCACGCGACATAGAAAAGCCTTAGAGTTCTGTCCATAGGCAGGTCCCTGCACACCTTGCTGAGCCACAAGGCATATCTGCCTTCTCTCAATGGGTCAGTTGTATAGCTGATGGTCTTTAATGGGCCATCAAGCAGGCTAGGCAGAGCTAACACCAATTTGTCTGGCTGGGGTGTTCCCCAGAAGCATAGCACAAGTTTGAAATACAGGCAGCATAGAGCCAATATTCATAATGTCAATGCAAAAATGATACATATCTAGAGATAGCATAATTATAATCAGCCAATCATAACCTCTCCATAGACCCTTTATGTGACCACCTTTATACAATATTGGCTGCAAATATAGAACAGTGGTGGCAACGGTGATCTATACAGTTACAGATTATGTCAAGAACATCACAGGAGGTGACATGGTATCAGTGAGACTGATACTGGAATACTGCCTCCAGTTTTGGTGTCCTCATTTGAAAAAGATGGTGTGAAATTGGAGTTGAGGCAGCAAAGAGCTACCAAAGGTTCTGAGGGCTGGAGAAAAATGCCTTCTAGTGAGCTATTGAAAGATCTCAACCTGTTTAGCTTCTCAAAAGAAGATTGAAAGGTGACTTCATTGAAATGTTGAAGTGCCTGAATGGAGAGAAAAGATTGGCTATTAAAGGGCTCTTTAATGTAGCAGAGAAAGGCATTAAAAAACCCAATGGCTGGAAGGTGAAAAGAGACAAATTCATATTACAATTAAGGCACAAATATTCAACAGCGAGGTTGATTCATCACAGGAACAAGCTACCAAGGAAAGTGGTGGATTCTCCGTCTCGTGACGTCATTTCATGAAGACTAGATGCCTTTCTGGAATGTGTTTACCCCAAAAGTAGCTAGTGTGTCATACAGGAGGCCTGTGATATGCAGGGGTCAGATTAGATGCTCTAATGGTCTCTTCTGGCAATAAAGTCGACTAATTTCTTTAAAACTGAATGTAGAATTGGGAGCAGCAGCGTCAGACGTTTTCCTGTCTAGCCGGCTTGCTTCCTAGAACGAATGCTCCTTGAGTGGGGTGATCCACAGGGAGTAGCTCAAACCTCCAAAGTGCCTGGCCAGGGGCAGGACATTAGCCCAGCAAGGGAGGGGTGTGGCAGTGACATCACAAAGGCCTTTTGCAGGACCTCAGACTATTGGCCAAAGGTGGTGGGGAGGTGGTGACCTCACAGAGAGATGCTGACATCAGCCAGGCAGGACAGGGGCGAGGGGCCAGGGAAACCTCACAGACCCTGTGGCTTTGCTTCAGCAAGTCTCCTTCTCCAGGTCTCTCTTTGAGGACTGAGAGTATTCGGGTTCACAGACGTGAGCGCCAGGAGGAACCTCTCTTGAGTTTTCTCCTTCCTTTTAGTGATTTTACTAGAAAACAGATGTCCCTGTTTAGAGGGTTAGAGCCTCCTCGAGGTTTGAAACTGTTCGGTCTGATCATTCTGGTGACAGTTGAATTCATGCAAAACATGATCTTAAGGAGGCAGAATTTTATTCCAAACCTGGGATTTTGTCCCTTAGAATCACTGGGGACATTAGGGTTTGTCCTTTTTGTTTCAACTTTTCCTCCATTCCCACCCCCCTTTCTCTTCCTCTCTTGCTTCTTTTGTCCTTTCTCCTGTTCCCCTCCCAACACCAGGAGGGGTGTGTGTGTGTGTGTCTGTGTGTGTGTGTGTGTGTGTTGCGGGGGAGTGCTCGGCAGCTCTCACTGTGGGAGGTCCACCCAAAACTGTGGAGCTGCAGTAGTGCTGGGGCAGTGATTCCCGCCAGTGACCTGGGCCATCTACCCTGATTGCCTGAGCAGGGGGTTATTGACAGGGAGGAGACTCATGTCCTTGTTCTCTTTTAAGACCAAGTAAATAAGTCATAACCAGTTATATGTTTGACAAATTTTGCTGCTTCTCTGCATTAGTGGTCTCTGAGCAGTTCATGCTTCTCTCTAACATTGCAGTTCTCCTCAAATACTGGCTGAATAATTACTGTGCACACTTGTTGGACTGGAGCTCATCTAAGAGCACTTTATTGAGGTCATTCAATGTATGAATTTCAAGATCCGATGGTTAATTTAAAAATCAGGTCTCTGGGGGTCCTATTCCCAATTCAGCCATTGACTGGCTTTGTGACCTAAGGCAAGTCAATTCTCCTTTTTCAGTCTGAGCATCTCCCTCTTTCAAGTAGGGATAATAATGATCCGCTCCTACCTACCTCAACACACTCACTCTTCCCCAGCACACACACACTGTCTCTCCCCACACACAATCAGTCTCCACACTGCAGCTGAAAAGCAGCTGGCAATCTAGTAGGATGACCCTGGAACAACGGGATAGAGAAACCTGCATCACTGAAAGTGCAGCCACAAAGACACCATACACCAGCTTCCCCTAGCTGGCAAGCATCAAACCTCCACAGAAAGATTCCTGTGGTATCGTAGGCCAGCTTCCTAAGGCCTCAGCCTCAACCACTTAACACAGGGGCCTTTCTACACTCTGGTTCTGTTCTAACGGAAGGATCATTTCCAATTGTTCGCTCAGGCCAGCTTGCCCAACACCCTCACTGCTGTGCATCTGTGTATGTGTGGCCATGGCTGAACAGCAAGAATTCCTGCCCATTTCCCTTCTGGCTGGAGCATGCTTAGAGTGAGTTTGTGGTTAATGATGTTGCTGTAGATTGATGGCTTCCTGCCTTGGCAATTCAGACAGTTCCTTTTCCCAACATATCTCCAGCACATCAGTCCCTGGCTGGGTCTCCTGGGCAGTGGAAAACATAAGAACATAAGAAAGGCCGTACCGGGTCAGATCAAAGGTCCATCTAGCCCAGTATCTGTCTACCGACAGTGGCCAATGCCAGGTGCCCCAGAGGGAGTGAACCTAACAGGCAATGATCAAGTGATCTTCCTCCTGCCATCCATCTCCATCCTCTGACAAACAGAGGCTAGGGACACCATTCTTACCCATCCTCGCTAATAGCCATTTATGGATTTAGCCACCATGAATTTATCCAGTTCCCTTTTAAACATTGTCATAGTCCTAGCCTTCACAACCTCCTCAGGCAAGGAGTTCCACAAGTTGACTGTGCGCTGCATGAAGAAGAACTTCCTTTTATTTGTTTTAAACCTGCTGCCTATTAATTTCATTTGGTGACCCCTAGTTCTTGTATTATGGGAATAAGTAAATAACTTTTCCTTATCCACTTTCTCAACATCACTCATGATTTTATATACCTCTATCATGTCCCCCCTTAGTCTTCTCTTTTCCAAACTGAAGAGTCCTAGCCTCTTTAATCTTTCCTCATATGGGACCCTCTCTAAACCCCTAATCATTTTAGTTGCTCTTTTCTGAACCTTTTCTAGTGCTAGAATATCTTTTTTGAGGTGAGGAGACCATATCTGTACACAGTATTCGAGATGTGGGCGTACCATGGACTTATATAAGGGCAATAATATATTCTCAGTCTTATTCTCTAATCCCTTTTTAATGATTCCTAACATCCTGTTTGCTTTTTTGACCACCTCTGCACACTGCGTGGACATCTTTAGAGAACTATCCACGATAACTCCAAGATCTTTTTCTTGGGGAACTGGAAGGGAACTGGAGGGGAACTGGAGAAAGGACAAAAGAAGCAAGAGAGGAAGAGAAAGGAGGGATGGATGGAGGAAAAGGTGAAACAAAAAGGACAAACCCTAATGTCCTCAGTGATTCTAAGGGACAAGATCCCAGGTTTGGAATAAAATTCTGCCTCCTTAAGATCATGTTTTCCATGAATTCAACTGTCACCAGATGGATCAGACTGAACAGTTTCAAACCTCGAGGAGACTCTTACCTTCTAAACAGGGTCGGCTGTTTTCAAGTAAAATCACTAAAAGGGAAGGAGAAAACTCGAAAGAGGTTCCTCCTGGCGCTCAGGTACGTGAACCACAATACTCCACCAGTCCTCAAAGAGAGACCTGGAGAAGGGGACTTGCTGAAGCAAAGCCACAGGGTCTCTGAGGTTTCCCTGGCCCCTCGCCCCTGTCCTGCCTGGCTGATGTCAGCATCTCTCTGTGAGGTCACCACCTTCCCACCACCTTTGGCCAATAGTCTGAGGTCCTGCAAAAGGCCTTTGTGATGTCACTGCCACACCCCTCCCTTGCTGGGCTAATGTCCTGCCCCTGGCCAGGCACTTTGGAGGTTTGAGCTACTCCCTGTGGATCACCCCACTCAAGGAGCATTCGTTCTAGGAAGCAAGACGGCTAGACAGGAAAACATCGGACGCTGCTGCTCCCAATGCTACATTCAGTTCTAAAAAAATTTGTCGACTTTATTGCCAGAAGAGACCATTAGAGCATCTAATCTGACCCCTACATATCACAGGCCTCCTGTATGACACACTAGCTACTTTTGGGGTAAACACATTCCAGAAAGGCATCTAGTCTTCATGAAATGACGTCACGAGACGGAGAATCCACCACTTTCCTTGGTAACTTGTTCCTGTGGTGAATCATCCTCGCTGTTGAATATTTGTGCCTTAATTGTAATATGAATTTGTCTCTTTTCACCTTCGGACCCTGCGAGGTGGGAGTGTGCCAGACCTTGGGCTGCAGCCCAAGCCGGAACTTCTACATGACAATTAAACAGCCCCACAGCCTGAGTCGTGTGAGCCCAAGTCAGTGGTACGGGCCAGCCACCGGTGTGTAACAAGTTTGCGTGGAGAATTTGCAGCAAAACTGGGAACTGAACCCAGATTGTTTCAATTCTTGCCTCCCCCCTTAACCGCAAGCCCAGCGTGTGTGTGTACAGCATTGTTTTGGTCTGTGTTTGCCTTGTATTGGCTTCCAAGGGAGGCTGTGGAATTTCCTTCATTGGGGGTTTTTAAGACCAGGTTAGAGATACGCCAGTCTGCGAATGTCTAGGGATACTTGGTCCTGCCTCAGCACAGCGGGCTGGAGTAGATGACTTCTCAAGATCCCTTCCAGGCCTACATTGAAATAATTCTCTTTTGTGCTGCGTCATGTTCTACGCTGAGCTGTTTTGCATGGTGCCATTTGGAACTGTGACCGCACCATGTCGTGTAGCAGTTTTATGGTGAATTGTTTTGCCTCAGCTTGTTTTCCATTGTGTACTTTTGTCCTAGGATGTCATAGTTCGCATCGTGTTGCTTTCTTTTCCTTTGTATTGTCATTTTATGCTGTGGAGTGTAGGTTGTGTTTTTTTTTCCCCTGAATTTGCCTGACATTATGTTGTGGTGAGTTTTATTCTGTATGTTGTGTTTTTATATGTATATATTGCATAGCATCCTAGAAATGTAGGGCTAGATAGGACCTCAAGATGTCATCAAGTCCAGCTTTCTCTGCTGAGGCAGGACCAAGTATATGTAGATTATCTCTGACAGAGCATTGTCCTATTTGTTCTTTAAAACTTCCAGGGAAAGAGACTCCCAGCCCCTTGTAAGACTGTTCCAGAGCTGAACTGCCTTAGCTCTGGGGACACCCACACAGATTTTAGTGGTGAGCAGCTCTGGAGAGAGGAGACCCCAGTGAGTGGGCAGTTGGATAAAGAGACTAAAGTTGGGAGGAGAAACATTGACGTGTCCAAGGTCACCCAGGCTGTCTGTGACCGAGCTAGAAATAGGTTCTAGTGCCACCGTACTGCTGTTTCTGAAGGTCTCTGCCACACTGCTGTTTTAGGCACTGGTGCAAACCCTTAGTATAGACAGAATTTACATTAGTGCACTCTGGCACTGGTGCACCATGTCCCAGTGTAAACGCTTCAGGCATTGTAACAGCATTGTAACAGCATTAACATGGAATCACAGACAGTCCTCTTGGGTCATCCCATATATCTCACCATGCAGGTGAGCTCACCTTTGTGACAGGTGGTCCCTTACTCCAGGGGTTCCCAATTTTTCTTTCTGAGCCTCCCACCCCCACCCCACACACGCTATAAAACTCCACTGCCCATGTGGGCCACAATAACTGGTTTTCTGCATATAAAATCCAGGGCTGGCGTTAGGGTAGCAAGCAGGGCAACTGCCTGCGGCCCCATGCCACAGGGGCCCCAAAGCTACATTGCTTAGGCTTTGGCTTCAGCCCTGGTGATGGGGCTCAGGGCCCTGGACTTCAGCCCCCTGCACTGGGACTTCAGCTTTCTGCCCTGGGACTCAGTGAGTCTAATGCCGGCTTTGCTTGGCAGCCCCCTGAAAGCTGCTCACGGCCCCCCAGGGGGGCCCTGGTTGAGAACCACTGCCTTACAGCACGAATCACAGCAATGTTCAAGTTACTGCCAGTCCCGTCACTTCCTTAGGTCAATTAAATCTTAGATCTTCCAACAAAGACACTTGTAGCCAGTCCTGTCATAACCTGTATTAAGACTTATTTAAAAGGAAACGAGAGTTGTTAACAAAGTTAAAGCAGGTAATCCTATAGATGCAGATGAGTTGCAGTCTTAAATTTCAAAGGTAATAGAAGCTTCTGTAATAAGCAAGCTCTACATATTCTTTAGGACTAACCCAGGCTAAGCAGCTGGGGATCTTTTGCTTATGCCTAGAAACTTTGCCCCCCCCCGCCGAGTCCAGGCAGCATACAGACAATCAGTTCCTTCTCTATGGGGTTTTTCATCCCCTTCCTACCACGTGCTCTGAGCAGGAAACTCAGCTAATGGGAAGTGAAGAGCACAACAACAGTCTTGTGTCCTTGTTAACATCCCATAATAGTCTCTCTGGTGTTGATGGACCTTTCCTGCCAGGCATTCTGTTGCCAATCAGCACTTCACGTAGGTAAAGTCTCTCTCCTGTCTGGTGATTTACAGAGCCACAGAGGCTCACAATGCAACTAGTCAGATGTTAACTCAGGCAGCAACTTACAAGCATTCAATAAAGTCTAAACACAAAACACATTCTTATGTTCACAGTCTGTATGAGGAGTATCTACTCATTTGGACTCACTGGGGAGCCACAGAAAGAAACAAGGTGTGCTGAGGCAAGAAGGCCCAATCTCAGAGCCCCCAGGGTCACGCTTCCCAAAAGCTAAAACTAGGCCCAGCCCATGAAAGGGACACTCCCAGGAGAGACTGTATAAAGGCTGGAGCATCAAATAACTTAGTTAATCTGAGAGAGCTGCCTTGGGGACAATGACAGGGAGAATCCCCAGAGTGACTTCTTTGATTCTGCTCATCTCTGGCCTTTGGTTCATAGAATCACAGAACTGGAAGGGACCTTGAGAGGTAGCTAGTCCAGTCCCCTGCACTCAAGGCAGGATGAAGTATTATCTAGACCAGGAGTGGCCAACCTGAGCCTGAGAAAGAGCCAGAATTTACCAATATACATTGCTAAAGAATCATCAGCTCCCACCCCCTGCTCCCAGTGCCTCCCACCCATGGGAAGCCACACTAATCAGCACCCCCCCACCTCCTCGCACTCCCGATCAGCTGCTCATGCTATGCAAGACACTCGGTATGGGGGATGGGTGGATGGAGCGTGGGCACTGCAGGCTCAGGGAAGGGGTGGAGTGGGGGCAGGGCCTGTAGCTGAGTAGTGAGCACACCCAGCACATTGGAAAGTTGGTGCCTGTAGCACCAGCCCCGGCGTTGGTGCCTGTACAAGGAGCCACGTATTAAATTCTAAAGAGCCACATGTTGGCCACCCCTGATCTAGACCATCCCTGAGAGGTATTTGTCCAGCCTGCTCTTAAAAATCCCCAATGATGGAGATTCCACAACGTCCCTAGGCAATTTATTCCAGTGCTTAACCACCCTGACAGGGAGTTTTTCCTAATGTCCAACCTAAACCTTCCTTGCTGCAATTTAAGCCCATTGCTTCTTGTCCTGTCCTCAGAGGTTAAGAACAATGTTTCTCCTTCCTCCTTGAAATGAACTTTTATGTACTTGAAAGCTGATCATATCTTCTCCTGACTAAACAAACACAATATTTCAGTCTTCCCTCATAGGTGATGTTTTCTAGACCTTTAATCATTTTTATTGCTCTTCTCTGGACTTTCTCCAATTTTTCCACATCTTTCCTGAAATGTGGCACCCAGAACTGGACACATTACTCCAGTTGAGGCCTAATCAGTGCAGAGTAGAGCGGAAGAATTACTTCTCATGTCTTGCTTACAATACTCCTGCTAATACATCTCAGGATTATACTTGGGTTTTTTCCAACAGTGTAACACTGTTGACTCATATTTAGCTTGTGATCCACTGACTCTCCCAGATCCGTTTCTCCTGTGCTCCTTCCTAGGCAGTCATTTCCTGTCTTGTATGTGTGCAACAGATTGTTCCTTCCTAAGTGGAGTACTTTGGATTTGTCCTCATTGAATTTCATCCTATATTCTCCAGTTTGTCCAGATCATTTTGAATTGTAATTCTAGCCTCCAAAGCACTTGCAGCCCCTCCCAGTTTGGTATCATCTACAAACGGTATAAGTGTAACAGAGAGACTCTGCTACTGGGAGGGTTTCACTATGTCTAGGAGGGTTACACCCTGGTGGGAGGGGGCTAGGCCTGTACTGGAATAAGGTCATTTTGTGCTACACAGTGTGGCAGAACCTAGAATGTCCATTACCAGGGAAAAATGCTGGGGGGAATTGACATGTGGAAAGGACAGAAACCCTGTCTGAATTCTCTCACATTGCCCTTCTTGCCCTGGCAGGCTACAGAATAATGTCCACTTTTCACCCTAAATCATCCCCTCCTCCCAGTAGGAAGGAAACGGCTGCAATGGAGCTGTCTCAGGTAAGGGATTATCAGGGAGCTGGTGGTGGGTTCTGCTTGGAGGGAGAGGAGAAGTAAATGTATAGGAGGGTGGGAGCTGCTAGAGGTAGTGGGAGTCAGGAACTGTCTAGGGTGTGGAATGGGAGGGGAAAGGATGTGACAAACCTGCTGAGACTTGTGTACTCTAGGGTGTGATGGGCTGTCACCCCGGGGGTGCAGTCTGGGGGGCTTCTGGGAAACACTGTCCCTCTAACCCTCAAACTGGGTTGGCCCTTCTCACACTGCCAGCCTCTCCAGGCCCTGTTATTACCCAACAGGACAGCAGGTGGCACCACGCATCCAACTAAGCTACCTGAGTGCTTTACCTAAGCCACTCAAAGACAGATAGAAGACAAAATCCAATTTCCCAGCCATAAGTGGTAGCAAACAGATCAAAGCAGATTACTTAACAAATAACCAAAAACTCAAACTAAGCTTAACATACTATCTGGATAGAATTTGAATTAGCAGTTTCTCACCCTGACTGATGATACAAGCAGTCCACCAAGTTTCCATACACAAGCTAAAAATCCCTTTACCCTGGGACCAGCAGTTCCCCCAGTTCAGTCTTTCTTCCTCAGGTGTTTCCAGGAGTTCTCTTGTGTGGGGAATGAGGCCAAGAAATGATGTCACACTCCACCTTATGTAGCTTTTCCATATTGCGGGAACCATTTGTTCCAAACTTGTTTCCCAGTCCAGTTTGTGGAAAAATACAGGTACAAAAATGGAGTTCGTTGTCATGTGGTCTGCTCACATGCCCTAGCATGCCCTGCTGAGTCATAGTAGCCATGGCTCATAGGCTAGCTGAAAAATTCACAAGAGGGCTAAGCTCTTCCACGGTCCATTGTCTTTCTTGATGAGCCATGAACATTGTCTGGCTTCTTTGTTGTACCTGAAAGGCTTGTTGTGAGTGTTACCCAGAGTAAACACATTTGAAATACAGATACAGAGTCAATATCCATAACTTCAGTTACGAACATGATACATGCACACAAATAGGACAGTCATATTCAGCAAATCATAACTTTTCCAATGACACTGAACATGACGCATCTTGCACAAAATGCAACATAATTATGTCCTAATCATTTTATAATCATACCACTATGCTGAATGTGTTGTGTAGTGTCAGGGCCTAATTTCAAGGCACAGGAGTTGGGAATGGAACTTCCATTCTTTGTGGAACAGGAAATAACCCTTCAGCCAGGGCTGGGAAAACTTCCCGGACTCCCAGTGCTGGAGCCTGAATCTTCTGACACTTCATTAGTTACCACGAACCCCAATCTTTGTGGCAACTGCAAACTTTATCAATGATGATTTTATATTCTCTTCCAGGTCATTGATAAGAATGTTAAATAGCACAGGGCCAAGAACCAATCCTTGTGGGAACCCCCTAGAAAGAAATCTACTCAAGCATGGTTCCAATTTACAATCATTGTTTTTAATCTGTTTAATGTATGCTGTGTTTATTTTGTATCTTTCTAGTTTTCTAGTCAAAATATTGTGCTGAACCAAGTCATATGCCTTACAGAAGTCTAGGTAATGTTTTCACCTCTCAGCTCATCAATACTATTAGCTGCAACCAAACTTTTGATCTCACCCAATAAGGATATCCAGTTAGATTGATTGGATCTGTTGTCTCTGAACCTTTGTTAATTGGTACTAATTATATTACCCTCCTTTAGCTCTTTATTAATTAAATCCATATTCGCTGCTCTATTATCTTGCCCTGTATCGGACTAACACTCTTGTAATTAGCTGGGTCATCTCTTTTACACTTTTTAAATATTGGCACAGCATTAGCTTTTTTCCAGTCTTCTGGAATTTCCCCATTGGTCCAAGTCCTAATTAAAATCAACATTAACAGTCCTCCACCAGGTCTTTCAAAACTCTTAATACAAGTTATCTGGACCTGCTTATTTAAACATGTCTAACTGTAATAGCTGCTGTTTAACATCTTCGTGAGTTATTGTTGGGATGGAAAGACTGTCGTTGTCAACGTCTTATATGATTAAATCATCTGTTTTTCTCCAACTCCAGGAGTGAAATATTTATTGAACACTTTTACCTCTTCTGTATTATTTTTGATAATACTGCCATTTCTATCTAGTAATTTACCACTACCATTGTTAGGGATTAATTTTGTACTTAATATACTTTTTTAAAACTTTCTTCTTATTTTCATTAAGTGGTCATTGATTCCTGATAGCTTCCCTTACCAATTTTCTACAATTCTGACTTTCTAACTTATATTCTTTACTGTTGACTTCCCCTTTCTTCCATATATTTTATTTGGAGATTCCTACCAGGGAGCCACCAGCAGGGTCCAGAGATAGCCCCATCTCCTATACCACGCCCTGGCTAGTAGCTATGTGATAAATGTGATGACTCTGCCTCTGTCTGTCAGCTGGGAGACACAAAGGTTCTCTCTTTCCACCCTCTAATGCCTCCTGGCTGCTCTAAGCAAGGTGGGGTGGGACTCTGTTAACATGTTCCTCCTGGAGCTTCCATTTACCTGGTGCTGCTGTTCCATGAATAGTGGGGTTGTGAGTGGGGCAGCAGGTACTGAGTGTTGGACTCTTGCTCTTTCAGGGGCCGGTGACCTCTGAGGAGGTGGCTGTGTATTTCACCAGGGAAGAGTGGGTTCTGCTGGACCCCACTCAGAGAGCCCTCTACAGGGATGTCATGCAGGAGAACTATGAGATGGTGGTCTTGCTGGGTAAGGAGTCCTGTCGCCTGGGTTATTAGAAGCTGTGGGGTCTCTAAAGAACATGAGTAGTAATAACTGTATACCTTTATTCATCATACAAGTTTTGCAGGTTTCTTGCCCCCTTTTTGCCTTTTCTCCCACACGCTAGTATCATTTTTGGACATGTGCCTTTTTGGTGCCGTCAGTCATTTTAAAATTGGATTTAATATATCCTTATTGGCTATATTAATCACTGTAGCTTTCATGCCTTTTCCTCATTTTAAGAGGAAAATATGCCTCCTGTAGAATTCAAAATTGAGTAAATATGTGTATGACTCATGCATGGTTTGTGTGACAGTGAGATGAGCTCTTTTAGGAGAGCGTGTAATGTTGCCATTCAGGATCCCATGGGTGAAGGGATAAGAGAGCCGTGGGAGGGGGGGGAGAAGGGGGGAGTAGATAATTCTGGGGTGCCAGGACATGGGGAGGGTGTGTGCAGGGTTAGAGCTAAGAAGCAGCAGGGAGGTAGGAGGTAGTGAGAGATGAGGAGAAAATACAAGAAGCTCCCAAGGTGCCAGGAAGTGGTGCCGGCTGAGAGTAATGGGAAGAAGGGGAGGGGAGTGTGGAGGAAGGGCACCCGGGAAGTGGGCTGGGTGGGTCATTGGGAGGGAGGAGAGGTTTGGAAATCTAGAGGTGTGGGGGATCCCAGATCTTTAACCCTCAATCCCTACTGAAGCCTTGTTGCTTTAGAGCCTACACTCCAGTTTTATTTCTGTTCAGTTTCACTTCTTTTTACATTTTCCCCCCCAAATATCATTATTTTAACATTTGACCTCCCTCTCCCACTCATAACCCCTCTCCCCATATAACCTCCCCATGTCTATGCTCAGTGACCCTGGCCACTGATCCTGAGTCCTTGCTGCATTCCTCCCTGTGACGGTGCGGTTCTGGCGGGACCCAATGGAGAGTGCCAAATCAGGACCAATTGCTCAAACAGGGCAGTCACAGCCCTAGGCTGGGGTTTTTCCACCTCTAAGGCAAACCAAACCAGCCAGACAAAGAGGACTTTGGTTTCACCCCACTGGCTAACCACAAGTCACACAAGCAATTCCCTTAGACACTCCAGTCTCCCAGTATCACCACCAGTGCCACTCGTCCTGGGGATGAATGGTTATGAAAACCAACACCCCAATAAAAGAAAACGGTTCTCTCGATCCCAAAGGACCAAGCCCCAGACCCAGGTCAATATACACATCAGATCTTACCCACAAATCACACTGTTGCCAATCCTTTAGAATCTAAAATCTAAAGGTTTATTCATAAAGGAAAAAAGGTAGAGATGAGAGCTAGAATTGGTTAAATGGAATCAATTACATACAGTAATGGCAAAGTTCTTAGTTCAGGCTTGTAGCAGTGATGGCATAAACTGCAGGTTCAAATCAAGTCTCTGGAGTACATCCCCCGCTGGGATGGGTCATCAGTCCTTTGTGCAGAGCTTCAGTTTGTAGCAAAGTCCCTCCAGAGGTAAGAAGCAGGATTGTAGACCAGATGGAGATGAGGCATCAGCCTTAGATAGGCTTTTCCAGGTGTAAGAACCTCTTTGTCCTTACTGTGGAAAATTACAGCAAAATGGAGTCTGGAGTCACATGGGCCAGTCCCTGCATACTTTGCTGAGCCACAAGGCGTGTCTGCCTTCTCTCCATGGGTCAATTGTGTAGCTGATGGTCCTTAATGGGCCATCAAGCAAGCTGGGCAGAGCTAACACCAACTTGTCTGGGATGTTTCCCAGAAGCACAGCACCAACTTGAAATACAGACAGTATAGAGCCAATATACATAACTTCAACTAAAAATGACACATGCACACAGACAGCATAGTCATAACCAGCTACCCATAACCTGGTCTTAGACACCTTATATGACCCCCTTTACCTAAGATTTGGTGCCACTACAGGACCTTGGTTGCAAACCATGTTCTATATGGTCCCAGTTTATACCAATAACGTCACACTCCCTCCCATAGCAGGGCCGCTACCCAGACACAAATGGGTTGATGATGTCACTGGGTGGTTGTGTAGCCCGTACAATTGTTACACCTATAAGATTACATATTCCAAAGCCCTTCACACCACTCGGGCTTATCTCTATACACCCATACAGTCTCTTCCCCAGTGTTCCCTTCCCAGCTCTGATGCTGCAGAGCATTTACCCCCGTCCTCCTTCCCAGCCTTGCCTGTGTCCCTGTTCCTGTTCCCCCCACTTAATAAACATGATTCCAATTTCCCTTCCCCCTCCTGTTTGACCCCAGTTTATATAGTCATATTCTCAGCAACACCTAGCACGACTGATTGTACAGAAGAGAGAAACAATTAGAGAACCAGACAGATAAACAACAGAAAAGTGAGGGCCATAAAGATAGAACAATACAGAAATGAGAGTTTCGCAGTCAGAGCCATTGATAAGTGATTTCTTGCCAGACAGGATGCTGTCAAACTAAGTTTCTTTTATCCATCTTAAGATCTGTTTCTTTATCTGGTGGTGATGGGCATCATACAGACAGGATCGTCTTCCTAACAGCCTAATAGCACCTTATTTCAGTGTGACTGGTTTGGGATGAGAGGATGTGACCCTTCACTTCCCAGCTAATGGCTGCCCCTGCTGCTTAGCCAAAGTCCTTAGCCTAAGAAAAAGGCCTCAGACTATCCTAGTGAGAGAAGACCCATACACAGGCAGACTTAGATTTTAAAGTGCTCTCAGATGAGCTCTAGACCAACAAGTATGCACAGTAATTATTCAGCCAGTATTTTAGGAGAACTGCAATGTTAGAGAGAATCATGAACTGCTCAGAGACAATTAATGCAGAGAAGCAGCAAAATCCATCAAACATATAAGTGGTTATGACTTATTTACTTGGTCTTAAAAGAGAACAAAAAGGCCTTGAGTCTCCTCCCTGTCATTAACCTCCTGCTCAGCCAATCAGGGTAGAGACTGAGGATGGGAGGCTGAGGGGTCTCACCAGAAAGCTCAAAGGATGGCCCAGGTCACTGGCGGGGATCACTGCCCCAGCACTACTGCAGCCCCACAGTTTGGGGTGGACCTCCCACAGTGAGAGCTGCCGAGCACTCCCCCGCAACACACACACACACACCCTCTCCTGGTGGGGTCGGGCAGGGCAGCGTCTGTGGTTTACATTCTGCATTGCCTGGTGCTGAGCCATTGCACAATCCCCAGTCACGCCGCACAGCACACCTCAAGAGGCGGTGGGGGGGCCAAGCAGATGATCCAGCACGAGGGGGGAGAGGAAATGTGGCTGGGGGGAGGAAAGGTCTTGGGCTGCACTGGGGGAGTGCAGAGCAGGGGTGACCCCAGAAACCTGCAGCAAAGGGATGGACAGGTGGGCTGGGTGGATAGACGAGGCAGTGAGCCTAAAAGGGGAGTGGGGTCTAATGGTCAGAGCAGGGTGGGGGTTGTGTTCTATCCCTAGCTCTGGGAGCTGAGTGGGGTCTAGAGGTGAGAGCGGGGGACTGGGAGCCAGGACTCCTGGGTTCCATAGTGGCAACTGTTTTTTCCTGTGTCTCCCTCCCTAGAGATCCCTGCCCAGCCCCCTAGCAGAATCTGACTGGGGGAGGGGGTTGCCCTGCCACTCCAGACTTGTGATTAGAACCCCTCCCACGGGCTCTGCCATCACGGAATCTCCTCCCACGTCAGAAAGTAGGAGCCCTTCCCACATGAGGAGGAAGCTAGTGAGTTTCTTGGGGGTCTCTGGCAGAGGTGACAGCACCCACCAGACACCCACTGAGGGCTGCAAGGAGACCCCCCTACACAGCCCCCTGCTACGAGGGGCTGCGGGGTGCCCAGCCAGGGTCAGGAGGTGAGATGGGGTCGCAGTGGCAGGAAGGGGGCAGAGCTGGGGGTGGTGCCAGGTCGTTGCTGGCTACACAGGGAAAAACCACACTGCTCCATTACGTATTTCCCAAGGTTATGGCTGAATACAGGGTTTGGAATGACTTCAGGGAAATATTTTGTTTCCAAACAGACTCCATATACCAAATGATGGTGCTAATATGCTCCCCCTGAACCCTCCCCCATGACTCCAGGATCCCAGCATCTTCCTAATTTGTAGGGTAGTTCTCTTCCGAGGCTCGTGCGAAGGCGGGAAGCACCACCAGCCCCATTTCCCGCACGGGAGAACTGAGGCCCAGAGAGGCTGAGTGATGTGCCCAAGGACACTCAGAAGTCTGTGGCAGAGCAAAGCATGTTTATGCCTCCCTGGTCCGGGGTCTGGCCTGCTCCTGGGTCACTGGGTGGTGCTGGGGCGGGTGCTTGGGGTACGGGGCAATGTGAGGGCAGAGGTGGGGTGTATTGGGGAGGGGCAGTGCGGGAGTGGGGATTCGGGGGAAGGGGCAGAGTGAGGGTGGGGCATTGGAGGAAGGGACAGGTGATGTGAGGCAGGGACCTCGGGGGCAGGGGCAGCGTGAGGGCAGGACCTCGAGGGCAGGGGCAGGGCTTTGGGGGAACGGGCGGAGCGAGGGGGCTCGGGATGAGGAGGGTTAATTCAGTTCAGTGGCAGCTTTGTCTGTGGGTGACACGGGTCCTGCAGGGGGTGGTCAAAGCCGGGCTCGCCTGAGGAGGAGGAAGGGGGTGGCTGGGGAGGGACAGCGGGAGTGAGGGGCGCTGACCAGTAGCCGGGTACAAGGCCCTCAGACACGCACAGAAACCAGCTCACCCCAGGGGGGGGGGTTAGAGCCCCAGCAAACAAGGGGCGCTGGGACCATCCCCGCGGTGCAGACACAGGTGTAAAGTCACCGGACGGAGACAGACCCGGCACTCACCTGCCCCGCACAGACCTGCCCCCCCCCCGCCAGGTTTGGGGGGCGGGAGCTTCGGCGGCCCCGGTCCTCGCCCCTCCCCCCGCCCCGCTCAGCTGCTCTGTGCAGGGGGCGAAGCAGCGCGGCACGTTCCTACGGGGGCAGGTCAATACACTGCACGGGGGTGGGGGGGGAGAGGTGTCAGGTTGACCCAGGGACCCGCCCTTCCCTGGGCTCGAGAGGACGGGGCGCCCGGGGCAGGCTGGGAGTTGTAGTTCCTGGCTCTTCTCAGAGCGGCAGGGACGGCCTGGTTGCTCAGACAACGCGCCCCTCCCAGTGCACACTGGGTAGTGTAGTTCTCCCTCTGGCAGGCGGCCTCTAGTGGAGGAGGGGCCCTATCCCGTCACTTCGCCGCACCCCTCCCCGCTCCCTGATTGGCGGAGAGAGCGCGGGACAGAGACTCGGCGCGAGGGGTAATGCCCCGCTTCCCTCGCCCCGAGGCTTCGCCGCCCCCCGCCCCGCCCCGGGCGCGCGCTGCGGCCGTTGGGATTCGAATCCCGCTCGCGGCCAGGGGCGGCCCCAGCCCCGGGGAGCCGCGGGGGGTTGCGCGGCTCAGTCCCCGCGGGCGGCACCAGTGGGACTCCCGCCCCGGCGCTGCTGGGGGGCTCGAAGCGGGGGGGCGCGGGGGCAGCCGGCGGCCGGGGCGGGGCAGGTCCGAGGAGCGCTGAGGCGGGACGGTGAGTGGCGGCTCCGCACGGGCTGGGGGCTCAGACCCCCAGTGCCAGGCGCCAGGCCCAGCCCCTGCCGCGCCCCTGCCCCGGGAGCCGGGCTGGGGCGGGGGGGTCATAGGGCAGAGGCAGCGCGGAGTGAAAGGGCTTCACCCCCCCCCCCGCGGGGCCTGGGGGGCAGCAGCAGGTGGGGCAGGGGCTGAGCTGCCGGGGAGCAGCCCCACGAGCGGCGGCCTGGGGCCGCGGGGCCGGGCGAGGTCCCGTCCCGTGTGCGCAGGGACCGAGGGGCAGAGTCAAGCTGTGCGTTGTCCGGCAGTTCCGGGGCTGCAGCCTCTTCGCGCCCACGGGCCCTTTGTGACCCTCAGAGCAGCCCCGGATCTGCCGTGGCCCCTCCCGAGGTCCGGCCCTGCCCACGCCGGCCCCCTCCCTCCCCCGCCCTCACTCACTGTCTCTAGGCCGGGGGGGGGGGCAGGCTCTGGGCTGGATTAACATGGGGGCAAATAACATCAGGACATGCCTCTGTGGGGAGGGGTTTCAGTTGTTGCTAATGGTGGGGAAGCCTCAGTCTCGGTCTGATTGTGTGTGTCTCTCTCTCTCCTCAGGAGATTGGCGTTGAGTTTCCTGGGTGAGACGCTGCTGATTCAGAAAAGGATTAGACATTTATATGGACCATATCATCCAAACTTCGCTGGTATACAAAATGTAGAAGGGATATAAATCCTTATGCTTCAGGATATAAGCCTACCACCAACTGATAGGGTCAGGAAGAAACTTCTCCTATAGGCAGGTTAATCCATAATTGTTTGATATTGTGTTTCTCAGACTTTCCTCTGAGGCAGCTGGGCCTGTGACTTGCCCTGAAAAATAGATCATTGGTGGGCCTTTATATTATGGGGCTGATCATTTTTGTTTTATGGTAGTGTTTAGATGTCCCAACCAAAATTCAGGGTCCCATTACAAAAACATAGTAAGAGATTGTCCTGTGCCTCAAATACAATCTAAACAAATAGACAAGATAGGCAAACAGTAGGATAAAGTATTATTAACCTCCATTTATAGATGGGGAACTGAGGCAGAGATGAAGGACCAGTGTTTCAAAGATATTTAGGTGCTTAAGATGCAAACAGATGCTTAAAGGTGCTTTTGAAAATTGCACCAGCAGATTAGGTGCATAACACCCACTGATTTCAATAGGAGTTAGGCGCCAAACCTAACTTAAGCATGACTGGTCTATTTCCCATTCCAATTTTCACCAAAACCAATACAGGTTCTGCTCACTGATGCCTAGAATATTCCTGGAATTTTGGAATTGCTTGGATGTGGTGTTCACAAGTTCATGTTACAAGCAGAGAAATGCTATCAAGTAGAGTGAAGAACTCACATTACTCAGTAAACAAGTTTTCAAATGTTTTCCTCATACAGATCACTTCTTCAGATAAAGAATATTTCTTCTCCCAACCACCCTGCCTCACACCTACAGTACCCCACAGCAACAAGAGAGCTTAGTGACATGAAAAGGTAATTTTAGGACAGGATTAAGGGCATGGGTGCAAACCAAGTGGTTTAAAAGTGGTGGGTGCAGTCAGTCATTACATGATGATGTACACAGTCTGTGACATCACACTCCATTGCCAATGAAACAATAGTGACATCTCGTGCAGAGAAGTGTAAACAAGAAGCAGGCAGCATTATCTTCTGCAGATATAAACAACTTCTTTGTCTGAGTGATTGGCTGAATAAGATATTATATTACGCCCATAACATCACAGGCCATAGGTGGTCAAAACACCTGACTTTATGGTCACCGCTGTGGTGATGGCACTTCCATATCACTGCTACCTGATGGCCATAGATGGTCAGACCTTTGGGATTTTTCCTTATATGCATATTCAGAGCCACAAGTAACAGGTGACCCATCTCAGGCGAGTAATAAAGAGATTGTGTGACACACCAGCCAGCCTCTGCCTATAAAAAGGCTGGAGCTGCCAGCAGGGCCAGCTTTAGGCCAATTCAACCAATTCCCCTGAATCGGGCCCTGCCCCTAGAGGGCCCTGTGCCCAAGCCCCAGTACAGTGTACTGGCAAGAGCCGGTGCGCTGTACCGGGGTGGCCCGGCTGTAGGGATATTAAAGAAGGTTTATATTAAACATGGTTTATAAAAGAAATGATTTATTAATTTATTGTTAATTAATACTTTATAACTTAAGGTTTATGTTAGAAGTAAATTTGTGATTCCCAACATTTAGCCTCTAACCTGCAAGCCACCAGCTGTATCTGTGTGAAGCCTGCTCAAAGAGATACTTGGTATAAAACTTGTTAAGCTCAAAGAAATACTTTGTATAAAACTTGTTAAACATTAATTATCTCTAAGTAAGCCAAAACAGTAGCTGTTATAGTGTATAAATAGAGATCCCCACCCTCTGTAAGTTTTCATCTCACTTTATCTTTGCTTGTTAAAAGACAGGAGGGTCACATAAATTGGTAACACCCTAAAGGTAAAAAGACAGTGAACTAGATGTAATTAAGATAGAGAATGTATGTGAATGCATGCCTAGTTTAAACAATGAATGAATGGTTAGGGAGTTACCAGCCTGAAGAATTCAGTGTCGGCTGAAGAAGGTGTCAAGTGGGATCAACCAGATGACCCCCCAGTACCTCAAAGGAAGGAAAAACAAGCATCTGACAGAATGGAGCCAGCCACCTGCTGATTGATTTAGCAACAGCAAAATGAAGCAACTCTCATGGACTGACATAGGAATAAATTCCTATCAAACTGGACTCTAAAGACTGAGGACTTTGAGGGCTTGGCTACACTTACAAATTTGCAGTGCTGCAGCAGGGTGTGAAAACACACCCTCTCCAGCGCTGCAAATTGCGGCGCTGCAAAGCGCCAGTGTGGTCAAAGCCCCAGCGCTGGGAGCGCGGCTCCCAGCGCTGTCCGTTATTCCCCACAGGGAGGTGGAGTATGGACAGCGCAGGGAGAGCTTTCTCCCAGCGCTGGTGCTTTGACTACACTTAGCGCTTCAAAGCGCTGCCACAGCAGCGCTACCACAGCAGCGCTTTGAAGTGCTAAGTGTAGCCACAGCCTGAGTCTATGGTTCTGCTGCCAGCCTCCAGGAGCATCAAATGCATCTGACACAGACTTGGCTCCATCCTCATGACCAAGATACCTGGCCAGTAACTTGGCATGAGCAATGTCTAGGCTGGTAACTATAACATCTGTACAGAACCTGAATGAATGATTGTGTGAATGAATATATGTGTGTGTGTATATAAGGAATAAGTAGTGATAGAAATAAGTAGTAAAACAACGTTGTTTACTGTTGTCTTTTGTTTTGTTATGGTATTTACAATAAATGTGGCATCTTTGCCTTATCCCTCTTAATTAGATCCTGTTGGTTTTTATTATATTGGTATAACACGGCTTCCCCCGGGCGGGGGGTATTTAAAGGGCCTGGGGAGCTCTGGGGAAGTGGTGCAGCTTTGGCGGCTATTTAAAGGGCTGGGGCGGTAGAAGCAGGGGAGCCCTGGGCCCTTTAAATAGCCCCTGAGCCCGGCTGCTGCTGCTACCCTGGTGGGGAGGGAGGAAGAGGGGCAACCACTACAGGGTGGGCTGCACCCTGTCCGCAGCCAGCCCCTGTCCGCAGCCAGCCCCTGCCTGCACCAGCCCTGCCTGACCGGCCCGTCTCCAGCCAGCCCCGCATTCCCTGCCCTGCCTCCAGCCCCGGTCTCCAGCCAGCCCCGCACTCCCTGCCCTCAGCCAGCCTGTCTCCTGCCCGCCCCTGCCGCACACTCTGTCCTGCCCGCACCAGCCCTGCACCTGCTGCCCTGCCTGCAGCCAGACCCTACCTCCAGTCAGCCCCTGCCCTGCCTCCAGCCAGCCCCATGTCCACTGATGCCCTGCAGTTCCCAGGGCAGTAACCCTGCACACCTGCTTCAGTGAGGGGAGCAGGAGCAGCTGGGACCCACACATGTGGGTGACCAGACGGCAAGTGTGAAAATCAGGACAGGGCGTGGGGCGTAATAGGAGCCTATATAAGAAAAAGCCCCAAATATTGGGACTGTCCCTATAAAATGGGGACATCTGGTCACCTTAGCTGGAACATTTTTACAGTTCTTGGTAGTAGCAACACATTAGTTACAAAAATTACCATTAGCGATAACAACAAATTCATTGCAAGGGTCCACCTACAATCATTTTTGTCATCATGCCACACCTTTGGCTCAATACCATTGGGGTTTGCGCCTTTAGGGTTAACCTGCATAGGCGGCAGGTTATATACACCAGGTGCCCGGGCTCCAGGAATATTCAGGGCCGGGTGCCCTGCTCCAGCAATATTTGGAGCTGGGTCTCTCCCCCGGCCCTGCCTGGATAGGGCCCCGGCCCTTACCCTGAGCCTCTCCAAAGCCCCAAACCCTCCGCCCCAGCCAGAGCCCTCATCCCCCTGCACCCTAATCCTCAGCCCGAGCCGGAGCCCTCATCCCCCCGCACCCTAATCCTCAACCCCAGCCAGAGCCCTCATCCCCCCCCACCCTAATCCTGAGCCCCAACCTCATCCCCTGCACCCTAATCCTCAGCCCCATCCCTGAGCGCCCCTGCAGCATGAACTCCTCAACCTCAGCCCCCAACCACAACCCCCTGCACCCAAATACTCTGACCCAGTCCTGAGCCCCCCCACATCATGAATCCTCATCCTCAGCTCCACAGCCCTCACCCCTGTACTCCTCCTATCCCCAAACTCCCTTCCCAGAAGGTGCACCCCCCCTTCCCACACACCCCTTCCCAACCCCAAACTCCGTCCCAAAGCCTGCACCCTTCACCCTCCTGCACACCCACCCCCTGCCCCAGCCCAGAGCCTGCACCCAGCACCCAAACTCCATCCCAAAGCCTGCACCCTGGACCCTAATCCCCAGCCCAGGATCTGCACCCCAGACCTCCCCCGCCGAGACCCCTCTCAGAGCCTTAGGCAGGTGGGGGCAGAGTTGGGGGGCGGGTTCTGAGCACCACCAAAATTTCTACAGACTTGCCACCCATGAACCTGTGGCTTCCTTTGCAAACTTCCTCCTTGTTCTGAAGGATCAAACCCTGATTTTTCTTGCTTAACAGAATTTACTGGCTGATGGGGTGGGCTCTCTTTGCTAACAGCCATTAGCAAGTCTTCTCCTGCCAGCCAAGTAATTTGCATCAACACAGAAGCACAGACTGCTCACTTAAAGAATCAGAATGGAGACATTCCTGTTCCAACACCATTGTCTTCCCAACCAGCTGGCCAAACACAGCCACTTGCTTATAGAGCTGCTCAACTTTCTTAACAGCCCTTACTCCATCTGAGACCTTTTCAAAGCTATCCACACGGGCTCTTTCAAAAGGAAAGTGGGTGGATTTTTACATATCTTCCTAACCAGTCTTTAAAGGGTTAAGTCAGTCTGTGAGTTAATTAACTCTTTCTGGCCCTGTCGCCTTCCAATGAGAGATTATATTACACCCATAACGTCACAGGCCATATATGGTCAAAACAGCCGTGGCCAGGCTGGGACCGGGCTGGGCCTGGGGTACTCAGCTGGGGCCAGGCAGGGGCGGACGAAGCCAGGCCGAAGGGAGCCGCTCAGTCGGGAACGGACTGGAGGGAGCCACTCGGCTGGGCTGGGCTGGGCCTTGCCATGCCTCCCTGGAGCCCTCCTCACACTCCTTTCCCCTGGTCCAGCCTTTGTTCCAGCTCAGGTGGTAGCTAGTGGATTTCTCACGATGGCTGCCCCATTTGTTCCCTTCCACTCAGATACAGATACAAAAGTGATACATTTATACAAATAGGATGACCACACTCAGTAGATTATAAGCCTTGTAATGATACCTTAAGAGACCTTTTGCATGAAGCATGCTGCAGTTACATTATATTCACACTCATTAGCATATTTTTATAAACTCCTATAGAATGGAACATGACAACAGCAAAGACGACGACAGTGGAGACACCTCTGAAGAAATGCCCTAGAGCCCTTGGGCCGTCACGCTTCAGGAATGTGCGTGAGGTGCTAGGAGACCTGGAGATGGGGGGGTGTCCTGCTGGCCGTAGGTGAGTGTTGTGAACCCCCAGTTGCTAGGCTGAATTTATCCATTCCCTGGCAATAAAACATTGTCTTGTTTTCACAGCCACTTTCGGTCTCCTGGCTTCTACCCTCTACCCTACTGGCAGGGCATTGTGCAGCACCCTTTCCAGCCCACCTGGGTGGAGGAGATTGAGGAAGAGAGCATCTGCCATCCAGCTCCATCTCATCTAGAGCAAGTGAGTGGAGGTCTCCAGAGCCATCGCCAGTGGGGTGGGAATGGCCCAGCAATAGGGCTCCCAGCCTTTCCCTTGCAGGAGATTGTTCCCAACGTCGAGAGTCTTTCGGGAGGGCAGAACCTGCCAGGTGCTGAACACCCACAATGGCAAGCAGTGAAATCAGTGGGAACTGAGGGCGACTCCTCCCTCCTGGGATTGGCACCGTGAACGAACTTTCATTTAGGACTATCCGGGTTCCGCTCTTTCTCTGGCCTGGGAGGGAGCGGGGTCTACTGGGGTGGAGGGAGCGGTTTGTCCAAACTAACGGAGAGCCCCATTGCTCTGAAAGAATGAGACTCTCCCAGTTTCACAGGGCCCTATTGGGTGAGGGGGAACATTGGGAGCAGCCTGTGCTGTGAGCTGCTGCCAGTGCGTGTGGACGGCAGCCCCCCTGCCCTGGGGTGGGGTATGTGGGGAGGAGGAATTGCCTCAGCAGAGGGGACGTAGGCAGGGGAGCAGGCAGGCCCATTAATGAGAGCTGCCTTGAGCCCAGACTCATGGCTGCTCCCCACTCAGTTCCAGGATGGAGCGGTGGAAGCGGATGCTGAGGAGGAAGGCTGGGCAGGTGGCTCTGGAGCCAGTAGGGAGCAGTGTCCGTCTTGCCCAGGAGGAGAGTGGCCCTCTGTCCCCGCGGGCGAGGAAGAGGCCAGTGGGCAGGCAAAGTGGAGAAGCTCCCTGACCTTCTGGAGGAAGAGGAAAAGACCAGCTCCCTTAGCAGGCCCTGAGGCACCTTCTGGTCCCAAATGGAGGTGGCCCCGGGTGATGCTATGTAGGAGGGACCCAGGCGAGGGCAGGAGCCGGGCAAGGTGGCTCTGCGGCTTCCTTTCCAGGAAGCAGAGGAGCCAGGAGCCCAGCCCCAGGGCCCAGCAGGAGCTATCCACCAGCCTGGCCACCGAGGAGCCCCCAGCCAGCCGAGCAGGAGCTGGGCGGCTCCGGCATGGGGACCGGCAGCTCTGCCTACTCCTGAGGGGCCAGCACCTCCTCTGTGGGGTCTGACAGCCCTGAGGCTGAAGGCTCCCTCTGTGCAGGTGAGGGGAGACCCAGGGGACAGGGGGAAGGATGGGGGCAGTAGGGGACTAATAACACCCTGTACCCATTGGGTCACCAAGACGCCAGGACTGAGACATGGGAGCCCCACTAACACCAGTGGGGGTGGCACAGCTGCACCCTGTAGCAGGGGATGCTGGGCAGAGTCCGGGGAGCTCCAGCCTCCCCTGATGAGGTTGGGGGGGGGCTGATGGCCACGGGGCCCTGAGGCTGATGGGCCTGAGGGTGTCTCTGGGAGGGGCAGGGTGCAGCCCTCTGTGCCATGGGGCTCCTTGTTGAGGATGGGGGACATTGAGCCATTTCTCTACACTGCATCCCCCCAGTGGCAGCAGGGATTGTCCTTTCTCCTGCTCTCCTGGTGCAGAGACCCCCAGTGCCCAGCAGCAGTGGGCTGAGGAGGAGGAAGAAGAGAAGGAGGAGGAGGAGGTGTCCCCTGAACAAGACACCATCAGGGTCATCCAGGAGCACCTCCAGGGCAGAGCTGAGGTACAAAAATCTTACAGCTGCGCTGCCCCTGAGTCTGCCCTGCCCCTTCTTCCATCCCCACCCACACAGGGGGGTCTTGTCCCAGAGAATCCATCACCCCAATGGGGAACTGCTCCTTGTTACCTGGCACCCCAAAGTGGGGGCATTTGTCTCACGCAGGCCAAGGTGTCCGCCCCACAGACACTGTCCCAGTTACAACCCCAGTCTGTGCAGGGCGACACTGGTTTCGGGAAGCGGGGCGGCTTTCCCTGTCCAACTCCATGGGGTTCCTGAGCCATGGAGCTGGTGTAGGTGGGTTGGGGAGGTCCCTACCTAACTGTCTCTCTCTCTCCCCCCACCCCACTCCTAGTTGATGGCCAAACAGCTCCGCTTCCTCCGTAGTGTCCCACGTCTGTGCTTCTTGGCACAGCAGCAGGGGCTGAACACTCTGGAGCCCCACATCTCCAAAGCGGCCCTCGGGGCGGGCCGGGCGGGGGGGGGGACCCCGGGTCTGGCCCCTGGGGCGAGGGACCCAGAAACGAGAGAAAGAGTTGGTGGGGCCAGAGGGGGAAGCAGAGGACAGTGGTTCCTGTGGCTGAGGGCTGGGGAGCAGGGAAGGGAGAGCTTCTGACACCAATCGGGAGCTGGCAGTGGGGGAATTGTAAGGCCGGAGGGGAGGGGAGGGGGAAGGAAGTTTGATGGATGGGAGGAATGGGGGGCCCAGCTGGTTGGGGTTGGGAGTGACACTGGCTGTTTCTGCAGAGCACTTTGGCCTCCTCCCTGGAAAGTGCCTGTGGGTCTGCGGGGCCTGAGTCTCACATGCAAATTTATCTTCTTGGGGTCTCTCAGGAGCTGATTGAAAATCTGCCCATGGTGCCAGAGCCAACCTCCATCATCTCCAGCTCCATGGCTGCAGTTTGCAGCCTCAGGTACCAGGACCGTCCCATCCAGCTGCCTTAACCCTGGTGCTGATCGGGTCTGGAGCCGGGAGTCCCAGATCTTCTCCGGCCTAGATTACCCCCAGCTGTGGCTGTTCCCATCCCCCAGCAGAGGAGGCGGGAACGTCTCCACTTTCCTGGCTGGGGGGTGATTTCACTCCAGGAACGTTACAGCGGCCGTAGGGAGGGGATCACTGCGGGGGAGGGGGTCATGGCCATGGCAGTGCCAGCGCCACTCCGGTGCCGCCAAGGATAACACGGGCTCTCTCTCCCGCAGCAAACTGAAGCCGCTGCTTGCCCTGGAGCTGGAATCACGCCTCCTGTGGGCTCTTCTTTACACCATCTTCACGATGGGCACTGGGCAGGATACCACCCACTTCCAGGTAGGTCATGATCCTACTTCCTGTCCCAGGAGCAGGAGCCGCCTCTGGTCCCTGCTCCCTTGGTTTGATGGAGCTGCTGAGAATAGGGGAGGAGTGAGCAGAGCTGGGAACAGGCCTGAGACAAACTGGCAGGAGGGCCCCTTCCTCCAGGGGATTGTATTACCCTCTGTGGCTGATCCCAGCCTTCCTCTCCTCATTCTGTGTTCTGCTGCCTGGACTCTCCCGGGATCCTTCTTCCCACCCATTGCAGTTTGGCTGGTCCCTAGTCTGCTGGGTACCAGCCCCTGCACAGAGAACTGCTAAGGCCAAGGATTGAGGAGCCAGCAGGCATCCGACTAGGAACTCTTGCCAAGTGTCCTTGGAATGATGTGAATGGGAGAGGCCAGGATGTGCCTTTGGGTCTGGCCAGGGCTCTCAGAGAACCCCTGGTCCCGTGACTGGTGTAGCCCCATGTCCCATGACTGACGGGTGTTCCCGCTTCTTGCAGGCTCTGCACAACACCTATTTACAGAGGCTGGACGCCATGGTCGGGTGCCTGCTCACTGAGACCCCACCCCAGCTAAGCTGCAGCACCTCTTGGAGGTGAGTAGAATGGGCCGGTCTGGGGCGGAATTTCCTTAACCCCGTCATGGGGCTGCAAAGGAGAGACTAGAAGAGTCCTGCTCCGTTGTGTCCTCCCAGCTTGGACCCAAGCCGCCCCACGTTCCCAGAGCTGTCAGTGCAGTGCAATGTTGGGACCCTTACGCCTCCTGGGGCGGGGGCGCAGGGGAGCAGAGGGAAGGAGCTGGGACTCTCAGCCAGAGCTCTGCACGGTTGCATTAAGCACTAACAGTGAAACCAGACCTGGCTGGGGCCTGAGAGACTGAAACCAACACCTGTGAGATGCAGGACATGGGACCCTGAGAAAAGTCACTGGCTCCTTTCTAGGAGACCCTGAGATACAGGAGGAGCCTCAGGGAATCAGCTCTTCTGTCCTAGGGACACTGCAGTTCCTGTCCTCACGGCCACTCCATCCATCCTACCAAGGCTTCTGCAGCTGGGGTCTGGGGTCCAGGACATGTGCCTTGATCCTGACGTGCTGTTCATGGATCAGAGCACATGATCTGAGGGTTCAGAGCAAATAGACCAGCCCCAAGACCGACCATTGTCCCAGCCTGGCGAGACAATGACAGCTTGTGCCCAGTGGAGGACAGGACCAAACAGCTCAGCTTCCGCCATGCTGTCCCACGTCTGTGCTTCTTGGCACAGCAGCAGGGGCTGGACACTCTGGAGCCCCACTTCTCCAAAGTGGCCACGCCATCAGGGGCTCATTCACCTGCACATCTACCAAAGTGATCTATGCCATCATGTGCCAGCAATGCCTCTCTGCCATAGGTACATTGGCCAAACTGGACAGTCTCTATGCAAAAGAATAAATGGACACAAATCTGACATCAGGAATCATAACATTCAAAACCCAGTAGGAGAACACTTCAGCCTCTCTAACCACTCAGTGACAGACTTGAAGGTGGCAATTTTGCAACAAAAAAACTTCAAAAACAGACTCCAAAGAGAGACTGCTGAACTTGAATTAATATGCAAATTAGATAAAATTAACTTAGTTTTAAACAGAGACTGGGAATGGTTGGGTCATTGCACTAATTGAATCTATTTCTCCACGTTAAGTGTCCTCACACCTTCTGTGGGTCATCTTGATTATCACTTCAAAGGTTTTTTTCTCCTGCTGATGATTGCTCATCTCAGTTGATTGGCCTCTTAGAGTTGGTATGGCTACTTCCACCTTTTCACGGTCTCTGTATGTATAAATATCTTCTTTCTGTGTTCCATTCTATGCATCCGCTGAAGTGAGCTGTTAGCCAGTGAGTGGCCCATCGAACGGACACTTAATTCACAATGGACCATGGGAGGCACCCATCTACACTGAACGGACTTTTCTGTGAATGTTCTATCTGACGTATCCTGCAAAGTATCCATCCTGCAATGACTGAGCAAAATGGGGCATGGACAGGACTTGCCCATGTGACTCCAAGCTCCCATCTTTCACCTGTGATTTTCCACTAGCTGTGCTGAGGACTTTGAAACAATGGGTTTCCCTTCATATGGCAGAAGTTAAAAGAGGCCCTGGAAACATCTCCACTGTGCCTCTAGCCTGCTCCAGCCTCTTTCCTGCTCAAACATCTGGACTATGGACTTATACTAATGGGAGCATCTAACCAAGGGAGAGGCACTTCCAGTGACTTGGAAGCACCCAAAGACTTATCAAGCCAGCAGTTTATTCTATCACTGCTATAAGCCTGAACCAAGAACTTTGCAATTATTGTATTTGATTCCTTTAACCAATTTTAATTCTCACCTTTCTTTCTTTCTTTCTTTCTTTCTTTCTTTCTTTCTTTCTTTCTTTTTATAAATAAACCTTTAGCATTTAGATACTGAAGGATTGGCATCAATGTGATTTTGGGGAAATATCTAAGTTATATATTGACCTGGTGTCAAGTATCAGGGGTAGCCGTGTTAGTCTGGATCTGTAAAAGCAACAAAGAATCCTGTGGCACCTTATAGACTAACAGACGTTCTGCAGCATGAGCTTTCGTGGGTGAATACTTGCATCTGAAGAAGTGGGTATTCACCCACGAAAGCTCATGCTGCAGAACGTCTGTTAGTCTATAAGGTGCCACAGGATTCTTTGTTGCTTATATTGACCTGGGTGGGCGGCTGGTCCTGTGAGATCAGATATAGCCTCTTAGGGTATGTCTTCACTCCCCACCAGATCGGCGGGTAGCAATCGATTTCTCGGAGTTCGATATATCGCGTCTCATCTAGATGCGATATCGAACCCCGAACACGCTCCCGTCGACTCCGGAACTCCACCAGAGTGAGTGGCGGTAGCGGAGTCGACGGGGGAGCCGTGGACGTCAATCCCGCGCCGTGAGGATGGGTAAGTAATTCTAGCTAAGGTACTTCGACTTCAGCTACGCTATTCACGTAGCTGAAGTTGCGTACCTTAGATCGACCCCCCCCACCTAGTGTAGACCAGGCCTTAGTTGAAGACATTGATTTTAAAGAACCACTCATTTCTCAGTCTAGTGTTTTTGGTGGTAATACAAGGACTGGAATTCCCAAGGAAACTGCTTTCATGACTTCTTGTTAGCTGGTGTGGTGAAGCAGAAGTTTCCTTTGCAGGTTGAAGGGGAAAGGACGGACATTACTCATCTAATCGTAATCACACTGAGACGCTGAAGGAAGCAGAGCGAGGATGTGCTACTAGCAGTAATCCAGCCCAATGGGGAGGAGTTAAATATAAAGAAGAGGGTCATGTGGAGAACAGGGTTTGCTCTCAGAGCTTTGGAGAGAAAAGAAATCTGCCACTTTTTCTCTGTGAACTCCGTTTGCTTTTCTTGTTCCTTTCCGTTACAGTAAAGATACAGAGAATGGAAGTGGTTAAACTTCTCCTGAGGCAATGAATCACTTGGCTTGGTTTCCTCTCATCATTGCCAGTGCAGACAGGAGGGACAGGATTTGTTTTAAACGAGTCATGGACAGTTGATATTTTCATTGTTTTCTTTCTAAGCATTTAGCTTGGGGGTCAGCCTCAGAGCCCAGTTAGTACTGAGGAGAATTAATCATTAAAGGGCAAAACCCTTCCTTAATGCAGAGTTAAGATTGGCTGGAGCAATATCAGCCCCTTGCAGAACCTCTGCAGCAAAACTCAAACTTCTGAAAATCAGGAGACGCAGTTACAGTTGCCTGCACCACCTTCATCCTGTCCTCTGTCAGCAGCGTCCCTTTAACACACACACATTTACTCTACCAACACCCTGCTGGCTGAAATTTACAAACTGTTCACTACCTTTACAGCCCTTCCAACCAGAGCTCCAACCCCATCTTGGCCTGACAAGGCCCAACCCTGGGCAAATCAGACTGGGGTAAGGATTGGGCAGGGCCATGAGAGTGGCTGCAGAGCAAGACCCTGACCCCTACTCAGATCAGCCCCACCTCACTGATCTCTCCTCACTCAGACACACTGCACACTCCCAAAATTCCTGAAAGCCTGGGTAGGGGAGCTTATTTTCCCTTGTGATGGTCTGAGCTCTCCCTCCCCACCCGGCCGCAGCTGGAGCTAAGATAGATGCCCCCTCCATTGCTCCCCTTTGGGAAACACAGTGTTAATTTAACAAATCTGATAAGGCTCAGACATCCAATGTCTGATCTCCGTTCACATTCTCCACAGTTCCAGCCCTTGTTGCTTATTGAAAGAAATGACTCAATATCCCAGTTTCATGTTTTATTAACATGAACAAATACAACCAAGAACATACATCGCTAAGGCTAAACGACTAGCTAATGAAAGGTTAAACAATACAGTGATAAAGTTCAGGTCAAATCAGTAAATCAACAAGTTAACTAGGATATTGCGTTGGAATCAAGTCATCAATTTAGTCAAACCATCAGAAGAATACAGCAGAAAATCAACCCTTATAAATCCTAGAACAGCAACCCAAGGAGGCAGGTGCATATTTAGTGGTACCAAAACCCCAATCAGAGGTTTTCACCCAGGCAGTGCATCCCAGATTTGGAGAGGTGAACATTTCAATACTGAAACCAAATTATTGCTTATATTTAGCCCACAGCCTCAAAGTGAATTAGTTTTCTCCTTAGATTTCACTATTGCATCACTAATAATAGAAAAAGGAAAATAAATGGCAAAGATTATGAGGGGTTGGATCTCTGCAGCTCTTTGGCTTTGGAGTCACATGGAGCAGGACCTGTAGCTGCAGTTGAGGAACCAGGTACTGGCATAGCTGGCCCAGCACTTCGGGCTAGCAGGCTTTTCAGGTACAGGAGACTAGTGCAGGCTGCACAGCCTGTCACTGTTGTGCTTCATTCCCCAGAGGGGATCAGTCCTGGGATCCTGGAAGTCAGTCTCCCTTAGATGACTTACATAAGAACACAAGACAGGTCATACTAGGTCAAACCAATGGGCCATCTAGCCCAGTGTGCTGCCTGAGAGTGACCAGTGCCAGATGCTTCAGAGAGAATGAACAGAACACGCTTGTTGAGCTGAAAGCTGAAGGACTCCCACCCTTACCTTTTACTTTATCGTTGTAGATTCCAGCTTACCCCATCTTACCACACCTCCTGCGAGGTGTCTGGGCAAATCAGGTGTGAACCAATCCTTCGATACAGACATGTCCCACTCTAGATGAAGTGAGGCAGAGTTTGGGCCAACGTCAGTTTGGAAGAGCCCGACTGAGCCCGGCAGTTTTCTCAAAGTATCTGCTGCCGTAAACCGCATGCAGTGTGGACGTGTGAACCCCAAAGGTATCAAACGTGAAAGAAACAAAGGCCAGTTACGGGGAGGTTTCCATGGCCAGGCCTGAGGGGTAAGCAGCTGGGCTCTAACAGCTGCCTCCTCAAAAGGAAAACGGTCTCAGCACCCATAAAAATAACTGGTTGCAAAAATCAATCATCCTGCATCCATCACCATTTTAAATTCTGACCTCTTCCGCCCGATGTCTCTTTGTTTAGCAAACAAGCAAATTGGGGACTCTGTGGCTGTTACCCTCTAACTCGGTAGAAGGTTACACATCTTGACTCAAGCAATTTTCCTCTTCACAGAATATTTATTTTAAAGTTTATCAAAATAAATTCCATTTGAAAGAGAAATAATTACAGTCTACACTGGGGCTCTATTTTCATACATGCTATTTCTCCCACATGTTCCCCCGCTCTAATTCCTTTGGAGTGAGGTTTTACTTTTCAGGATTAGCCACCATTTCCAATATAGTAGGAGGGGCGGGAGAGAACTAGAAGAAAACCTGAATTATATAGTAACACTGAAAGTTATCACATAATCAGCCTCTTACTTTACACTAATTAACTTCATGTTTAATTTCATTGTCACTGGTAACAACTTATTCAAAGATTACAAAATATAAACCTATAGGGCAGTTTTCTCTTAATTCCCATTTCCACCATTGAGTTTTGTGTGAAGTCACATTCTACAATAACCTAGGAGCCTTCCATTTATGTGAGTTCATTTCGCCCTGGGTCTTCTTCCTTAAGTGTAGGTGGAAGGGCTCTCACGCTACGTGGGAAGGCTGCATCATGAGAAAAACACCTGTGTTCTATTATCACATTTTCTAATCTTTCAGAGTAGCAACAGGTGGAGAAGTGATACAAATGCATAAGACTTAATAGCAAAACTAAGAGACCAAACCACAGAGTCAGGACTCAGCATTCATGTATCCTGCAGTCTGAACTTGGAATCTGATACATTCCCTCATTAACTACCATAATTTGCCCAGCATGGAACTGCTTCTTGTCCAAAAGGCAGCCAGATTGGGACCCATAGGCATGGATTGGCTCTGAAGCAATCAGATGTTTCTCTCTGTGCTTCATGAAACTTTGGATCCAAATGGTAAAAGACAGTTGTTCCCAATTTAATAATGGCATCCTTTAGGAGTGAGACCAATGCCACTTAACTAGGAGCAGCATTCTCAAAATAGTTTACCTGGGCCACAGGTCACCATAGCTTCCATCACTGGGGCAAAAATCAACCACTAGTACATGCGATTTCTACCTGAGTCCTTGTCAAATCTTTGACTTTTCTTGGAGTAATTTTATACTTCTCTGGTGTAGAATTCTTCACCAAGCACATAAAAGATCAGTAGCAATAGTGAAGTATAACTCCTCCTCCCCAAATATGCCCTTTATTTCTTTAATCTGGTGGCACAGATTTAAATTAGGGACTAAATTCAGGTGTGGCTTAGAATCCTTGTAAAACACCAAATGTCAGGTATCTATGGAAAATAGGTCTCTTTCTGCAGCTATATCACATTCAACACGGATTTCATTTTCTACATATTTGCAGCATCGCCCAGGGGTGACTGAACAGAAACATCACTTCCATTTTCCTCTTCCCTACCTAGATGGGAATTGCATTTCCCAAATAACAGGCAACCCGCACCTGATTAGGAAGGAGATCTCTTCACGAGCAACCTCCTGCAGAGCCTAGGCCACAACTGCTTTGGGGCCAAATGCATGGGTATCTTATAGTCTCATAGAGTTTAAGGTCAGAAGGGACCATTATGATCATCTAGTCTGACCTCCTGCACAATGCAGGCCACAGAATCTCACCCACCCACTCCTGTAACAACCCCCTAACCTTAGTTCCAAGTCATTTACCAGGAATCTTCTTCACAGCCCTTTAGAAAATATATTGACCTTCCCAACTGAATGGTTTGGATGGTGATAGGGAAGCCCTCTGACTTACCCTAGCTTCTTCTGTTGTTAGAGAGGGTGAAGTGACATTTTCCCCTATCCCTGCCCTGTTCATAGAATATCAGGGTTAGAAGGGACCTCAAGAGGTCATTGAATTCAACCCCCCTGCTCAAAGCAGGACCAATCCCCAGATTTTTGCCCCAAATCGTCCCTTCAAAGGCTGAACTCGCAACCCTAGGTTTAGCAGGCCAATGCTCAAACCACTGAGATCTCTCTCCCAGTTCCATCTCTTTGTTATAGTTCAATATATTTTAAGTGAGAAAAGTGGTAGTAACAATTTGTTCTCCAGCACAACCTGAAGCAACATCAGAGCAACTGGGAACGAAACAATTTGTTGATGACTAACAATTGCTTTGAAATGGGGGAACAGTATAACCGTGATGCTCAGGGTTTGTTTAGACTAGGAAAAGTGATGGAGTTTAGGTCAGGTCAAAGGAAAGCTAATGCCAACCACTGCACCTGGGCTGCAGCTGCACTACAACTATAACTGTCTTTTTACACCAAGGTCACTAACTTGAGCAGCCAACACCATGTGCAGCCCTAGTGGATGGACGGCCCAGGTAGTTTTTGCCTCAGTGTAGCTTGTTGGGATCAAACCTCTCTCCCCCACCTGGAGCTGATGAACATTCCTAGCTGGAGGGACACACACTCCTACGACTCAAAAGGAAAAAGTGGATAGAAAAGAACGCAGGATTGACCCCAAAGAAGGGTCAGCTGCAAAAGGCAGAAGCAGGCAACCCATCTGCAGGAGCTGAGAGACCACGGTGAAGATGATGTGAAGATCACTTTGTGGGGAATTAACAAATGTGATTTAAAAAAAAAAATCTTTGGCCAACCCTAGTCAAGGCATTTATTACAGTTCTCTCTCATGTGAATTTTCTGATGTCTAATAAGGCTTGAGCTCTGATTGAAGGTTTTCCTTCCTTCCTGGTCTACACTACGAGTTTATTTCGAATATAGCAGTGTTTTAAACCAAATTAACGCTGCACCTGTCCACACAATGAAATCCTTTATTTTGATATAAAGGGCTCTTAATATCGATAGCTGCACTCCTCCTGATGAGGAGTAGCGCTGAAATCGGTTTTGCCATTTCGAATTAGAGTTAGTGTGGCTGCAATCTAACGGTATTGGCCTCCGGGCGCTATCCCACAGTGCACCATTGTGACCGCTCTGGACAGCAATCTGAACTCGGATGCACTGGCCAGGTAGATAGGAAAAGCCCCAGGAACTTTTGAATTTAATTTCCTATTTGCCCAGCGTGGAGCACTGATCAGCACAGGTGACCATTCAGTCCCAGAATCAAAAAGAGCTCCATCATGGACCGTGCACGGAGATACTGAATCTGATCTCTGTATGGGGAGATGAATCTATTCTACGAGAACTCCGTTCCAAAAGACAAAATGCCAAAACATTTGAAAAATCTCCAAGGCCATGATGGACAGAGGCCACAACAGGAACTCGGCCCAGTGCTGCGTGAAACTTAAGGAGCTGAGACAAGCGTAACAGAAAGCCAAAGAATGAAATGGACGCTCACGGAGGGAGGAGCGACTGACGACTGTAGCTATCCCACAGTTCCGCACTGTCCGAAAACCATTTGAATTCTTGGCTGAGCTTCCAAAGCCTGAAGGGTCAAAAACATTGTTGCAGGTGGTTCAGGTATATGTCATCAGCCCCCAACCCTCCTCTGTGAAACCAAGGGAAAAAATTATTTCCGCCTTTTTCAATGTCACCGTATGTCTACTGGATGCTGCTGGCAGATGCGGTGCTGCAGCGCTACACAGCAGCATCCCCTTCCCTTCCCTTCCCTTGCAGATGGTGCAGCATGAGTGATCTCCGTCATCGCCGTCCCCTGATTGCTCCTGGCCGGCCTCGGTGAGGTCGGCCGGGGCCCTGGGCAAAATGAGAATGATTCCCAGGTCATTCTCTTCTTTAAGTTTTGTCTCCTGGAGATTCACTCCTGCCTGGAATATCATAGCAGCTGGAGGCTGCCCTCCCCTCCCTCCTTTGATCTCTGCTTGCAGAGGCAATAAAGTCAGTGTTGTTTCAAATTCATGCATTCTTTATTACTTCATCACACAAATGGGGGATAACTACCACGGTAGCCCAGGAGGGTGGGGAGGAGGGAAGCAATGGGTGGCGTTGTTGCAGGGGCACCCCTAGAATGGCATGCAGCGCATCATTTCTGCGGGATATCTGGGGCTCTGATCTGGAGCGGCCATTTGCCTCTCTGGTTTTTTAGTAGGCTTGCCTGATATTCTAGGCAGGACTGACTCTCCCTTTAGACAAAACTTGAAGAAGAGAATGACCTCGGGAGTCATTCCCATTTTTGTCCATGCACCCCCGGCTGACCTCACTGAGGCCGGCCAGGAGCACCCATGACAGCAGCAGACGGTACAGTATGACTGGTAACAGTCATTGTCAACTTGCAATGCAGCAGACGGTACAGTAGAGCTGGTCACCCTCTTGGCTAATTTGCAAAAGGCAAGGGGATGATGCTGTGTAGCGCTGCAGTACCGCATCTGTTAGCAACATCCAGTAGACATACGGTGACAGTGAAAAAAGGCTGAATGGGCTCCATGGTTGCCGTGCTATGGCATCTGCCTGGGCAATCCAGGGAAAAGGGTGTGAAATAATTGTCTGCCATTGCTTTCACGGAGGGAGGATTGTCTGATGACATTTACCCAGAATCACCTGCGACACTGTTTTTGCCCCATCATTCATTGGTATCTCAACCCAGAATTCCAATGGGCAGAGGAGACTATGGGAACTATGGGATAGCTACGCACATTGCAACGCTCCAGAATTCGACGCTAGCTTCGGTACATGGATGCACACCGCTGAATTAATGTGCTTAGTGTGGCCACGTGCACTCGACTTTATACAATGTTTCCAAAAATCGGTCTCTGTAAAATCGGAATAATCCAGTAGTGTAGACATACCCCATGTGGATTTTCTGATGTTTAATAAGGTTTGAGCTCTGATTGAAACTTTTCCCACACTCAGAGCATGGGTGTAGGGTCTCTCTCCTGTGTGGATTTTCTGATGTGCAATCAGGGTAGAGTTCTGATTGAAGCTTTCCCCGCACTCTGAGCATATGTGGGGCTTCTCTCCTGTGTGGATTCTCTTATGTGAGATGAGGGCTGAACGATGAATGAAGTGTTTCCCACACTCAGAGCATCCATGAGGTTTCTCACCTGTGTGGATTCTCCTATGTTTGATAAGGTTTGAGCTCTGATTGAAGCTTTTCCCGCATTCAGCGCATGTGTAAGGCGTCTCTCCTGTGTGGATTCTATGATGTGAGATGAGGGTTGAACTATCAATGAAGCGTTTCCCACACTCAGAGCATTCATAAGGTTTCTTGCCCGTGTGGATTGTCTGATGTGTGGTAAGGTGTGGCCTCTGACTGAAGTGTTTCCCACACTCAGAGCATCCATAAGGTTTCTCACCTGTGTGGATTCTCCGATGTGTGATCAGGCAGAGCTCGAATGAAGCTTTTCCCGCACTCAGAGCACATGTAGGGTTTCTCTCCAGTGTGGGTTCTCCAATGTGTGAGAAGAGTTGAGCTCCGATTGAAGCTTTTCCCACACTTATGGCATCTGTAGCGTGTCTCTTCCAGGTTGATTCTCTTGCATGTAATAAGGTCTGAGTGGCTACTGAAGTTTTCCTCTGGCCTGTGCTGAGTCTCACAGGCTTTTGCTTTTTCTGGGAGTGCACAACTCCCGTAAACATTCCCTTTGGATCTTCCTGATAATGTTCCACGTGGTTCTACTTGTTCAGCATCTTCCTGCTGGGGTTTCTCCTCCTCATTCTCACTCACCATCCCATCACCTGATGGCAGATAGAGACAATCCAGACATAGGTCACTCCCTATGCTGGAGAGAAAGGAATCTCAGAGAGAGGAATGGAAAAGGGATGAACAAACCAAAATATGTGCAGGAGAGATCAAACCTATCAGGATCTGATTTTTCCCAAATCCTTCCCCAGAGGAGAGAGGAAGAGATCAGTTTTGGTCTGTATCTCATGAGATCATTCAGGAGAAAGTGAGATTGTGGAGGGACCTGTTTCCAGTTGTCAGTCAGAATAGATGGGAAGCCTTGAGTGACATCTGCCATAATGGTTCCACATCTGCAGAGAACAATCCTGAACTTGGAGAGCTCACAAGGTCTTTGTAGGGTATTTGTATTTGTCCAATCTTCCACTTCTTGTAAGCTGTTTTTTTGTGTTTTCACTGTTAAGCCAAGCTGGTCGCCTGCCATATTTACTTTTCTTCCTACACATCGGGATGGTTTTGTTCCTGCAACCTCAATAAGGATTCTTTAAAATACTTTTTAAAGTATTTCCTCGACTCCTTTCCCCGTCATGTTATTCTCCCAGGGGATCCTGCCCATCAGCTTCCTGAGGGAGTCAAAGTCTGCTTTTCTGAAGTCCAGGGTCTCTCCTTTCTTCCTTGTGTCAGGATCCTGAACTCGACCATCTCATGGTCACTGCCTTCTAGGTTCCCATCCACTATTGCTTCCTCTACTATTATTTTCCTGAAGGGGTTTGATTTGGGGGTGCGGCGGGGCAGACCAGGGAAAAGGTGGGGTGGTGCTTTGGGGAAGAGGTGGAGTGGGGGAGGGGCCTGGGGCAGAGCAGGAGTTGAGCACCCACTGGCCAGAGGGGAAGTTGGTGCCTACTGAGGGGATGGACAAAGGACTGACAGACTCAGAGAAGATGAGGGTTGAAAAGGACTTCAGGAGGTATCCAGTCCAACCCCCTGCCCATGGCAGGACCAACACCAACTAAATCATCCCAGCCAGGGTTTTGTCAAGCCGGGCCTTCAAAACCTCTAAGGAAGGAGATTCCACCACCTCCCTAGGGAACCCATCCCAGTGCTTCACCACCCTCCTAGTGAAATAGTGTTTCCTAATATTCAACCTAGACCTCCCCCACTGCAACTTGAGACCATTGCTCCTTGTTCTGTCATCTGCCACCACTGAGAACAGCTGAGCTCCATCCTCTTCGGACCCCCGCCCCCCTTTCAGGTAGCTGAAGGCTAGGGTTACCAGATATCCCGATTTTATAGGGATAGTCCCGAATTTTTGGTCCTTTTCTTGTATAGGCTCCTATTACCCCCCACCCCGTCCCGATTTTTCACATTTGCTGTCTGGTCACCCTATTGAAGGCTGCTATTAAATCCCCCCTCGCTGTCCTCTTCTGCAGACTAAATAAGCTCCAGCCCCCTGGTCATTTTCCTTGTCGTCAGCTGGACCCTCTCCAATTTGTCCACACCCTTTCTGTAGTGGGTTGGCCCCAAACCAGACGCAATACTCCAGATGTCCAGATATGGCCTCACCAGTGCCCAATAGAGCGGAATAATCACCTCCTCGATCTGCTGGCAATGCTCCTACTAACGCAGCCCAATATGCCGCTAGGCTTCTTGGCAAGAAGGGCACACTGCTGACTCATAGCCGGCTTCTCGCCCACTGTAATCCTCAGCTCTCGTTGACCAGCCCCAGGGCTGACTCATGAGTCCGTGGGGGAGGGGTGGAGGAGAGGAGGCCATGGTGAGTGGTGAGGACCCCAGAGAGGGGGGGTGCAGTGGAGGAGAGGGGGGACTCAGCCAGGCAGCAGTGGGCGATGGGGGATGGGAGAAGGGGGGAAGCAGATACAGGAGGAGATGGAGCACAGGCTGGGCACCAGGGCCCAGGCATCCAGGGCCTGGTTGGCGGCAGCTGTGCCAGGGGCCCCACCTATTTACCAACCGCCTGTGCTTCCACTGAGGGATCTCCAGAGTGTCAATGTTCCCCGGAGCTCGCCTTCCCTGACAGGCCTGAGCAACCAGAGCTTGTCCCTAGACCACTCCCAGCCTCCCCGCGGGGAGCGTATGGACCCAAACAGGCTGGAGACAAGTTATCGCAGAAATCACTCGGGACTCGGGGAGCATCTTCAGCTGTGGAGGGTGACACACCCCACAGGACCTGAATTTCTGACTCGGGGCTGAGCAGTGCAGGGTGGATGCACAGCACAGCTGTGAGGCTGTTTGATGCGATCGATGCACCCAAGTCGGTTTAGTGGGGGTCTAGTGAAGACCCACTAAATTGACAGCAGAGTGCTCTCCGGGCGACTCTGGGACTACACCGGGAATGACAGGAGTAAGGTTAGTCTCCCGTCGGCCCAGCACAGCGTAGACACAGCAGTAAGTCGACCTAAGCTACCTCGAATCCAGCTGTGTTAGTCCCGTAGCTGGAGCAGCGTCACTTAGGACGACTTACTGCAGAAGGATGGACACAGCCTGAGGCCTGAGTTTCCACTGCAGTCTGGATGCTCAAACACCAGCTTGGCAACACAAGTCACCAAGCCCAGGCCATGCAGAGACAGGCTCAGTGTGCAATGTGGATACCCCCTCAGACAAGCCCAGGGGTGTCACATGAGGAAATCAATCCTTTCGTTGGACTTGCTGGTAGAAGAGCCCAGTGATGGTGCAGCTCCCCGACCGTCAGTGACAAACGCAGCGCTCCAGCAACTGAGCTCTAGGGCTCGCTGCTGAAAGAAAAGCTTCATGAGTGACAAAAGGCAAAGGGAGGTGCTGGTCTTTGGCCAAGGGCAGGGAGCCCCACCCTCCAACACAGACCATTTCCCTTGTTGTCTGTCTGTGCTGGGGCAGGAGCAATAACACGGCCTCCTGCTTTTGCTATTGCAGAGAGTCGGTTATGACGGTCTCCTCAAACACAGGGTGCGGAACAGGCCTCAGACCTGACTGGGTGTAAAGAAGAACTACGCAGCTAGACTGAGCCAGCTGGGAATTCAGATGTGCCCCTTTCCTGGAGGGATGGACTGACCTGTGAGGGGCTGGAACCAGAGCTACCAATGTTTAACTTGCACTCGTTCAGCATCTTTCCTGCGAGTGCCGTCACTGTAGGTTAAATACTCCAGCCCCAGGCTCCCCGCCAGCTCTCCTTGTGATTGGATTCTGTACAGCAGGGGTGCAGGGAACCAACAGGTGCATCTGACTCCTTGGTGAGGTTTTGCATGCAAGGTGTGTGTGTGAGCCTTTGTGTGTCGGAAGCATGAGTGTGGCACTGTCACTGAACTGGGAGAGGGCGACGGTGGTGGGAGAGAGACAGTGGAAGAATAAAGGGGCAGCGATGGGCATAATGATGATGATTGTGTTGTGTTTCATTCCTTAGATCTGGTGCCACTGCCTGTCCCTTTAGCCTTGTAGTTTACCAAGAGTAAAACTAAATATCTGTTCAGATACAAGGGAGTGTCTGTGTCCATTCCTGTTAGCTGCACAGGGGTTTGACGTTGCTGCTTTCAATCCTCCGGCTCTGCCAGGATAAGGAACAATTCAGGCGGTCACTGAACTGAAGGAGGGAGATGATATTCTGACAGGAAGGACGGCGCCTCTCAAAGGTGTTTGGCAGGCAGCCTCCTTCCCAGGTCTGAACCGACAACACCCAGTTGAAAAGGGACCCTCCCCAGCCCTCCTCAGCCCGGTGAAAACGAGTGAGTGAGCGTGGGGGAGAGCGAGCGACGGAGGGAGATGGATTGAGTGGGCCGGGACCTCGGTGAAGGGGCAGGATGAGGGTGTTCGGTTTTGTGGGGTCAGAAAGTTGCCAACCCCAGATCCAGGGGAAACAACTCAAACACCCAAGGAGTCTGGCCAGGGGCAGGACATCAGCTTTGAGGGGAGGGGTGGGTGTGGCAGTGAAATCACAAAGGCCTTTTGCAGGAACTCGGCCTATTGGGCAAAGGTGGTGGGGAGGGGGTGACCTCACAAAGAGATCCCGACATCAGCCGGGCAGGACAGAGGTGCAGGGCCAGGTCTGTCTCTGAGACCTACCAGCTTTGCTGCCGCAAGTCACCTTCGCGAGGTCTCTCCTCGAGGGCTGAGAGAGTATTAGGATTCAGAGTTGTGAGCATGAGGAGGAACCTCTGTGGAGTTTTCTCCTTTCCTGCCACTGATTGTGCCGAAAACAAACTTCCCTTTGAGAAGGTAAGAGGCTCAGAGAGGTTTGGAACCTGTTCCGTCTGATCCACCTGGCGCAGGCAGCATTCTAGGCACAGACAGCGCTGGCTTCAGGTGGCAGAATTTGATTTCCTCCCTAGGTTTTGATGATTGGAATCCCTGGGGACATTGGGGTGTATCCTTTTTGGTTTATCTTTTCCTCTTTCCTCCCTCCTTTCTCCTCTTCTCTTGCTTCTTTTTTCCCTTTTCCAGCTTCCCTCCCTCTACCTAGGAGGGATGGGTCTGGAGTGCGGGCAGGGGAGGGGTATTGGTCTCATTGCGGGAGGTCCTCACCAAAAGGTGTGTCTGGGTTTGAGAGTGATCCCCTCTGATGGTGTCCTGGGCCATCCTTTGGGACATCTGGTGAGACCCCTCAGCCTCCTGCCACTCAGAGTCTCAGTGCTGATTGGCTGAGCAGGGGGCTATCGACACCAAGGAGACTCAGGTCAGTTTGGTCTCTTTTCAAATCAGGCAAATAAGTCACAACCAATCCAATGTATGGAATTAATCTTGCTGCTTCTCTCCATTAATTCAAGATGTGAGAGAGAGGCTGAAAGTCAGGAGCAGTGTCCTTGCTGGGCTAATGTCCTGCCCCTGGCCAGGCACTTTGGAGGTTTGAGCTATTCCCTGTGGATCACCCCACTCAAGGAGCCATTCTAGGAAGCAAGCCGGCTAGACAATAAAACATCAGACGCTGCTCCCAATGCTACACTTAGTTTTTCAGAAATTAGTTGACTTTATGGCCAGAAGAGACCATTAGAGCATCTAATCTGACCCCTGCATATCATAGGCCTCCTGTATGACACAAGAGCTACTTTTGGGGTAAACACATTCCAGAAAGACATCTAGTCTTCATGAAATGATGTCACGAGATGGAGAATGCACCAATTTCCTTGGTAGCTTGTTCCTGTGGTGAATCATCCTCACTGTTGAATATTTGTGCCTTAATTGTAATATGAATTTGTCTCTTTTCACCTTCCAGCCATTGGGTTTTTTAATGCCTTTCTCTGCTACATTAAAGAGCCCTTTAATAGCCAATCTTTTCTCTCCATTAAGGCACTTCAACGTTTCAATGAAGTCACCTTTCAATCTTCTTTTGAGAAGCTAAACAGGTTGAGCTCTTTCAATAGCTCACTAGAAGGCATTTTTCTCCAGCCCTCAGAACATTTGGTGGCTCTTTGCTGCCTCAACTCCAATTTCACACCATCTTTTTCAAATGAGGACACCAAAACTGGAGGCAGTATTCCAGTATCAGTCTCACTGATACCATGTCACCTCCTGTGACGTTATTGACATAATCTGTAACTGTATAGATCACCGTTGCCACCACTGTTCTATATTTGCAGCCAATATTGTATAAAGGTGGTCACATAAAGGGTCTATGGAGAGGTTATGATTGGCTGATTATAATTATGCTATCTCTAGATATGTATCATTTTTGTAGTTGACATTATGAATATTGGCTCTATGCTGCCTGTATTTCAAACTTGTGCTATGCTTCTGGGGAACACCCCAGTCAGACAAATTGGTGTCAGCTCTGCCTAGCCTGCTTGATGGCCCATTAAGGACCATCAGCTATACAATTGACCCATTGAGAGAAGGCAGATATGCCTTGTGGCTCAGCAAGGTGTGCAGGGACCTGCCTATGGACAGAACTCTAAGGTTTTTCTATGTCGCGTGCTGGATAGAGTGTCCTTGGGACAAAGAAAGCAAAGACCACATGGCAAGAGACTATAAAAGACTGACGCCTCATCTCCATCTTGTCTTCAGTCCTGCTTCCTACCTCTGGAGGGACTTTGCTACAAACTGAAGCTCTGTACAAAGGACTGAATGGCCCATCCCAGTTGTGGATGTACTCCAGAGACTTGATTTGAACCTGCAGTTTATTCCATCACTGCTACAAGCCTGAACCAAGAACAAATTACAGCATGGTTTTACGAAAGGTAGATCGTGCCAAACCAACCTGATCTCCTTCTTTGAGAAAGTAACAGATTTTTTAGACAAGGAAAATGCGGTTGTATCTAATATATCTTGATTTCAGTATGGCGTTTGATACGGTACCGCATGGGGAATTACTGGTTAAATTGGAAAAGATGGGTATCGAAATGAAAATCCAGAGGTGGATAAGGAGCTGGTTAAAGGGGAGACTTCAGAGGGTCGTATTGAAGGGTGAACTGTCGGGTTGGAGGGGGGTTACCAGTGGAGTTCCTCAAGGTTCGGTTTTGGGTCCGATTTTATTCAATCTATTTATCGCTGACCTCGGAACCAAAAGTAGGAGTGGGCTGATAAAGTTTGCGGATGACACAAAGTTGGGAGGTATTGCCAATTCGGAAAAGGATCGATATCCTCCAGGAGATTTGGATGACCTTGTAAACTGGAGTATTAGTAACAGGATGAAATTCAATAGTGAGAAGTGTAAGGTTATGCATTTAGGGATGACTAACAAGAACTTTAGTTATAAGCTGGGGACGCACCAGTTGGAAGTAACGGAGGAGGAGAAGGACCTAGGAGTCCTGGTTGATCGTAGGATGACTATGAGTAGGCAATGTGATGTGGCCGTTAAAAAGCTAATGCGGTCTTGGGATGCATTAGGCGAGGTATTTCTAGTAGAGATAAGGAGGTGCTAGTCCCATTATATAAGGCGTTGGTGAGACCTCATTTGGAGTATTGTGTGCAGTTTTGGTCTCCCATGTTTAAGAAGGATGAATTCAAACTGGAACGGGTACAAAGAAGGGCCACTAGAATGATCCGAGGAATGGAAAGCCTGTCGTACAAAAGGAGACTTGAGGAGCTCGGTTGATTTTCCTTAACCAAAAGAAGGATAAGAGGAGATATGATTGCACTCTTTAAATATATCAGAGGATAAATACCAGGAAGGAGAGGAATTAATTCAACTCAGTGCTAATGTGGACATGAGGACAAACGGATATAAATTGTCAGTCAGGAAATTTAGGCTTGAAATTAGATGAAGGTTTCTAACCATCAGAGGAGTGCAATTCTGGAACAGGCTGCCGAAGGAAACAGTGGGGGCGAAGGACCTCCATGACTTTAAGATTAAGCTAGATAAGTTTATGGAGGAGATGGTATGATAGGATAACGGGCTTAGTCAATAGGTCAATTAAGTGACACACTGGTAATTAGTACAATGGGTCAATGATAGGATATTGTTAGCCTTTTTCCAGAGGGTATGGCTGGAGAGTCTTGCCCGCATGTTCGGGGTTGAGCTGACCGCCATTTTGGGGTTGGGAAGGAATTTTCCTCCAGGGTAGATTGGCAGTGGCCCTGGAGGTTTTTCACCTTCCTCCGAAGCATGGGGCAAGCGCTCCTTTTGTATTTTGATCGTCAAGGGGCCCCACTGGTTGTTTAGCAGGCTTCCTGCTTCTGATGTACTTAAAAAACATTTTGTTATTACCTGTGGAGTTTTTGGCTAGCCGTTCTTCAATCTCCTCTTTGGCTTTTCTTATTACACTCTTGCACTTAAGTTGGCAGTGTTTATGCTCCTTTCTATTTGCCTCACTAGGATTTGACGTCCACTTTTTAAAGGAAGTCTTTTTATCTCTCACTGCTTCTTTTACATGGTTGTTAAGCCACGATGGCTCTTTTTTAGTTCTTTTACTGTGTTTCTTCATTTGGGGTATACATTGAAGTTGGGCCTCTATTATGGTGTCTTTAAAAAGGGCCCATACAACTTGCAGGGTTTTCATTTTAGTCACTCTACCTTTTAACTTTTGTTTAACAAACCATCTGCTTCCTCACCATGGGGAACAGGGGCAGAAAATGCTTTTTAAAAAGCCTTTTGAAAAGTAAAAAGTAAAACAAGCCAAGCAACCCCCTCCCTTGCTTTGTGCTGGGTGCCCAGCTGTGGGCTTGTGTGGGAGGCTGGCGGGAGAGGTGTTCTGAGCACACTCCGGTCAGGGAAGGGGCAGAGTTGGCCAAAGGGGCAAGTTGAATCTTTAGCAGAGAATTCCTTTCTCCATTGTGTTAGCTAAGCGTTGCTGTTAAATGTCAGCCGACAAATGCAACTTTTGAAACAATCCGACTCTAAATCCCCCACCCTCTCAGTTGCTGTAGTTCTCACATCCTCTGCTCTTGTGATGTCACCACATGACATAGTGTCTTATTCCCATAGTGTCCTGTAGGTTAGACAGGAATAAGTTTATGAGGTAAAAACTGAAGCATAACTCCATCCCTTCCTCCTTTTGACTTCAGAAAAATAGATCCTGTCGCCTCCCTCAGTCCCAACCCAGCCCCACCGGCGCTGCTGCGGCTTGGAGACAGGTGCCCTCTCACCTGGCCCTGAGCTGCTGTGGGGAGAGAGGGCTGGAGGGGGCAGTTCTTTCTCCTACGCTTAATACGTTTATGGAGGGGATGGTATGAGGGGCTAGCCTAATTTTGGCAATGAATTTGGCAATTGATCTTTGATTCTCAGCAGGTAAGTATGCCCAGTGGTCTGGATGGGATGTTAGATGGGTTGGGATGTGAGTTACTGCAGAGAATTCTCTCATGGGTGCTGGCTGGTGAGTCTTGCCCACATGCTAAGGGTTTAAGTGATCAGCATCTTTGGGGTCGGGAAGGAATTTTCCTCCAGGGCAGATTGGCAGAGGCCCTGGAGGTTTCTTGCCTTCCTCTGCAGCATGGGGCACTGGTCACTTGCTAGAGGATTCTCTGCAGCTTGAGGTCTTCAAAGCACAATTTGAGGAGTTCAGTAAGTCAGACATAGGTTAGGGGTTTGCTATAGAAGTGGATGGGTGAGATTGTGTGGCCTGCGTTGTGAAGGAGGTGGGACTAGATGATCATTATGGTCCCTTCTGACCTTCGAGTCTATGAGTCTATGAGCCCATGAGACCATGGGAGGGTGGGGAGGAGCTGTGAGGCCGGCGGGTGTGTGCGGTGCAGGGCATTTGGAGTGTGGGAGCTGCTGGGGGGCCGGTGGGTGCCTGGGATGCTGCTGCTGCTGCTGCCCCAGCCGGGTCTGTATGGGGGAGAGATCTGCATTAGGCCCCTTTGTGCCCAGCTCTGGTGGGCAGGGAGGGTTCGGACTCTGCGGTGGCTGGAGCCAGCCCCTGAGCCGGAGCCTGGCGGCGAGGGGAGAGACCTGGGGGAAACAGCTGCAGCTGAGCAGGAAAGTGAGTCTGGAATTCAGCTCTCACCGCCCCAGATCTGCCACTGAGGCCAAAGCAGAGGGTTCTTTTGGTTCAGTACTTGGGTAACCTGCATTGAGCTGTGCGCTCATTGCTTACAATCCCTTCAAGCCTATCTTTGCATAGTTAATCAATGTGTGTTCTATTTCTCCCTAAAACTCTTCGTTTTGCTAGATGTGGTTGGGGCACCTGCTCAGGACCAGAGACTGGTGCATGATCCTCTCCACTTGGAGGGAGGAGCAGACTGGGTAATAAAGTGATCCAGTCAGGCTTTTGGCCAGGGCAAGTCGCTGCAGCACTGGGGACCTAGGCTGGGGAGCTGGGGAGAAGCTTCCTGGTCCCTGCAGCTGGGTGTGTCCCTGCCTGTGCAAAGGTTTGTGTGAGTGCAGGGACGGGAGCGAGCTGCATCTTCTCCCAGCAGCAGTGTGAGAGGGAGCCCAGGCTGGGGAGACAGAGAGCTCAGCGGTACCCCAGCTCCAAGTTGCACCCCGGGGGGCCTTTAAACGTTAGGAACCATCAGAGTTAAGGTGACGTTTATAAACTTTGTGCAGTGCTGTTGTGCATGCGTGTTATGATACAGACTCACAAGCGTGGGCTTGGGGTGAATTCTCTGCCCCCGACAGCCTGTGAGCGCGAGGAGGAGCCTCCTTGGGGTTTTCCCCTTTCCCACTGCTAATTGAGTGAGAAGACAGATGTCCCTGTGGAGCAGATAAGAGCCTCAGAGAGGTTTCATGTTGTAGCACCTCAGCTCCTACCTATTACTTGGGAACAGCTCGGCTCCTACCATTTTCGGGGCATTCAGAGAAATGGACCCCTGAGCCCCAGAAGGAACTGCAAGGGAAGCCCAGAGCTCTCACTTCAGATGCCAGGCAGAAGCCCTGAGCCCAGGTACCCAGAGTGCCGTCAGGAGTTGGGAAGGGCATGAAAGTCCTGAGCCCAGTGCCCCAGCCCTGGCTGCAGCCACAGGGGGCCAGAAGCTCTGAGTCCGGGCACCCAGAGATGTGACTGGAGCAGAAGCTGCCAAGGCCAAAGCCCTGAGCCCAACACCGGGCTGATGCAGCACACTCACTTCTGCATTGCCTCTGCAAGTGCGTCTGATATCCCCACGGAGAGGAAGTCCTGTCCCCAGCCGGGCAGAGAAACAGCTAGGAGGCCCCTACTGGGTTCTCCTGGCTGGGGGGTCCAGCAGGACAGGGAGATCGGATTTCACGGGGCAGGGCTAATTCGATCTAGCCAAAAATGGCACAACAAGAACCAATGGCTGTCAGCTGAAGCGTAAAAATTTCGTAACCTTTTAATCATTTTTGAAAATCCTGACTTTCTTTTCCTAATTATTTTGTGGTTTATTTTATTAATGAAAGCAAACTTAAGTAACGTTAAATGAAGGGGTTTTGGTTTGTTACTTTCCTTATTTTTTTCTTAATATATAATAGTTTTTTTCTTTCTATGTACTGTTTAAACAATGAAGCTCTTACTCATCTGTTCTTTTCAATATATATTTTATTGCCATTCTTATTTTTGTGAAGGTCCCTTTTTCAAGGAACTCAAATGAGCACAGCAGGAGGCTATCGCGGCTATCCACATCTGGCCCTGTTTCTTTACAAACTTCCTTTGTGTAATGATGCTCTGGTAATAAGGGGGCAATCAGTCATCAAAGGTAGCTCTTGCCATGGTAGCCAGGTTGCTATTCATTCTCCAAGTATGCAAATGAACTGGAGGGACGGGGTGCTGAGTGGTGGATCCTCTCTGATGTCACAATGCTACTGCTCAGCCAGCACCAGGTAGCAGCAAATGTGCAGTGTGTATGAGGGGAGGAGGGTTTCCCAGGGCTCCTGTTTCCCCAAATTTCCTAAAGAAGACAATAACCTAACTACATAGAACACGCATTAATGATGATGCCACACACATGATAATTAGTCACTGAAATTTGATTCAAGTCTGCATGGCTTTTTTAGAAACAAGGGTTCCAAAAAAGGAGAGACCTTATAAAACAGAAAATGTTGATGCTCTGATGTATTTGCAGTTGTGTTAAAATTGAATACTGTGACGTTACATGTTGGGCAGCGTTTCTGTATGTGATTGCATGCTAGGCAGCTCAGTAAGGCAGAACAAACTTGGGACTTAGCACCAAAAGAACGTTTTCCAGCACAACATTTATTTCAGCTGGGAAATGTTGATTCCTTGTAATTGAGACATTCCCTGGGAACACGTCCATCTCAATGAGATGTTGTTTGGTGGGCTTCCCCACCAAAATGGAAGAGTGGAAGAGTTCAAAGGTTGTTGTAGGAGAGTCACAGCCTTGCCACCCTCACTGCCGTCCTGCCTTCAGACCTGGGCTTGGAGGGAAGGAGCCACCAACCGTTCTGAAACTACAAGACATTCCCACATGTGGAGGTGGCCACAGGGGTCAGAAGCCCTGAGCCTGGGCACCCAGAGATGTGGCTGAAGCAGAAGCTGCCAAGGCCAAAGCCCTGATCCCAATGACAGGCTGATGCAGTGCACTTGCTTCTGCACTGCCTCTGGAGGTGCATCTGATATCCCTACGGAGAGCATCCATACAGGAAGTCCTGTCCCAAATCCAGAAGACAAACAGCTAGGAGGCACCTACTGGGGTGCTCCTGCCTGAGGGGCTCCCAGCAGGACAGGGAGATTGGATTTCATGGGGCAAGGCTAATTCAATCTAGCCAAGAAAGGCACAACAAGAACCAATGGCTGTCAGCTGAAGCCTGAGAAATTCAAATGAAATGTAAGGCACACATTTTTGACAGTGAGAGACACTAGCCACTGGAACAAATTACCTAGGGGAAAGGTGGATTCTCTGTTTCCAGCTATCCTCACATCACAACTTGTTATCATTCTGGAAGGTGCCTTTTAGTGAATTCCTACAAGCGATTGGGCTTAATATGGTGCTAAGTGTGTGAAATTTCATAGCCTGAGAAATAGAGGCCGGATTAGGCCATCACATTGTTTCTCAACTGACACCTCTGTGAAAAACTCATTGTGGGGTGAGGAACAGACTCTGCTGTTTTACTGGGTAGCCTGCTTGCTCCCAGAATCAATAATGACCAAGTGGGGAGATCTTGGGGTGCAACTCAAACATCGAACCGGGCTGGCCAGGGCAGACATCAGGCCTGCAAGGGAAAGGTGAGTGTGGCAGTGACTTCACAAAGGCCTTTGGCAGGAATTCAGCCTATTGGGCAAAGACGATGAGGCGGATGTGACCTCACACAGCTCCCTTGACAACAGCCAGGCAGGACAGGGATGGGGCAGGGGGAAGCTCGGAGACCCCTGTAGCCTGGTTGCAGCAAGCCTCCATCTTTGCTGTCTCTCTGTGAGGACCAAGGGGATTGGTGGGAGGAGATACTTTGTGAGTTTTTTCATTTCTGTGTTTAGATTTTGTCGAAAGAAGTCATCACCTGTGTAGAAAGTAAGACAAAATATAGGCTCTGTGTACAAGATAGAGGATTCAAACCTGGGAACCACCAACTCTGAAAAGACTTGGGGTCATGGGGATAATCAGCTCCCCATGAGTTCCCAGTGGCCAAAGGGCAAATGTGACTCTTGGAGCCATACAAAGAGCAGAATCTCAAGTAGAAATAGAGAGGTTCCATATTTGTGTACTGAGCACTGGTGCAACCACTCCTGGAAAATTGTGTCCACTTCTGGTGTCCACAGTTTGAGACAGATGCTCTCACATTGGACAGGGTTCACAGAAGAGCCACATGAATGATGAAAGGATTAGAAAACCCTCCTTGTGCTGACAGAGTACAGCAGCTCATTCAAAGAGAAGGGTAAGCGCTGAGCCTAAGGGAAGAAATATTTACTAATGAGCTCTTCACTTTAGCAGATAAAGGTTAAGAGCAGACAATGGCTGAAAGTTGAAGCCTAGACCAATTCACACTAGAGAGAAAGCGCGCATTTTTAACCTCAGGGTTTGGAGCCATTCACCGAGGGTTGTGCTGGATCCTCCACAACTGGCCTTTTTTAAAAAAAATCAAGATTGTGTGATTTTCTAAACAATCTGCTTTAATTTCTGTGGGAATTATTTTCAGGGAAATTCAATGGCCGATGTTAAACAGAAAGTCAGACCAGAGTTGTTCCTTTTGGCCTTGGAATTTATGAATCTGTGACTCGCTGCGGGTGTTTGAAATTTGTCCTTTTGGGCTTCCCTCTTCCTCCTTTCCTCTTTTCTCATCTTCTCTTTCCTCTTATTCCATTTCTTCCTGCTGATCTTCTTCCTGGGATCAGGTAATGAAAGTCTGCATCATCATGGAAATGCACAAGAGGACTGAATTAAGGGTGCCCAGGGCAACACTTATTTGGACATTTGCTAACAAGAGAACGTAAAATTTCGTAACCTTTTAATCGTTTTTGAAAATCTTGACTTTGTATTTCCTAATTATTTTATGGTTTATTTTATTGATGAAAGCAAACATAAGTAACGTTAAATAAAGGCTTTTTGGTTTGTTAATTTCCCTATTTTTTTCTTAATATATAATAGTTTTTTCTTTCTATGTACTGTTTAAACAATGAAGCTCTTACTCATCTGTTGTTTTCAGTATATATTTTATTGCCATTCTTATCTTTGTGACAGTCCCTTTTTCACCACTCAATGCTGTGTTTATCAGAGAATTGAAAGTAATTAAATTAAACTGTATTAAAACAAAACTCATTTTATGCAACTTCAGTTTCAGTGAAAGTTCTAAGCTATTACCCTGAATGTGCAAGGAGCAGATAAACAATATCCAACAAAAAGCTGGAATTTTTCATCTTATTTTCACCTAGTCCCTACTAAGGAAAGTAGCAAACAATTGCCCTTTGTAAAGAAACACTGCACCGTACTACAGTACAAACCCAAATGAGCACAGCAGGAGGCTATCCCGGCTATCCACATCTGGCCCTGTTTCATTACAAGCTTCCTTTCTGTAATGATGTTCTGGTAATAAGGAGACAATCAGTTGTCAAAGGTAGCTCATGCCATGGTAGCCAGGTTGCTAGTCATTTTCCCCAAGTATAAGAACATAAGAACAGCCGTACCGGCTCAGACCAAAGGTCCATCTAGCCCAGTATCTGTCTACTGACAGTGGCCAATGCCAGGTGCTCCAGAGCCAGAAGGGTACCCTGAAGTGACCTACCACAGGACAGGCCCAACAAAGAAAATAACAGAACGCCACTAGCCGTCACCTTCAGCCCCCAACTAAAACCTCTCCAGCGCATCATCAAGGATCTACAACCTATCCTGAAGGATGATCCCTCACTCTCGCAGACCTTGGGAGACAGGACAGTCCTCGCTTACAGACAGCCCCCCAACCTGAAGCAAGCACACACCACACAACAACAATAATAACCAAGGAACCTATCCTTGCAACAAAGCCAGTTGCCAACTCAGTCCACATATCTATTCAGGGGACACCATCATAGGACCTAATCACATCAGCCCCACCATCAGGGGCTCCTTCACCTGCACATCTACCAACGTGATATATGCCATCATGTGCCAGCAATGCCCCTCTGCCATATACATTGGCCAACCCAGACAGTCTCTACAGAAAAGAATAAAAGGACACAAATCATACGTCAAGAATTATAACATTAAAAAACCAGTCGGAGAACACTTCAACCTCCCTGGACGCTTGATTACAGACCTAAAAGTCGCAATTCTTCAGCAAAATAACTTTTCCAAAAAAAATTCCCCATGCTAATTTTTCCCCTAGTGTTACTCACACCTTCTTGTCAACTGTTTGCTATCCTGATTATCACTACAAAAAGTTTTTTTTCTCCTGCTGATAATATCCCACCTTAATTGATTAATCTTGTTAGAGTTGGTATGGCAACCCCCATTTTTTCATGTTCTCTGTATATATATCTTCTTACTGTATTTTCCACTGCATGCATCTGATGATGTGGGTTTTAGCACATGAAAGCTTATGCCCAAATAAATGTGTTAGTCTCTAAGGTGACACGAGTACTCCTCGTTCTATAAACTACAATAGGGCCAGGATTTCATCCCATGATATCAAAATTCATCTTAGTAAAAGTATCAATGAATCAGTTTGCAGGATTTATATCAAGCATCCTAAAGTAGTTTACATATTGCTCTAATTAAGAGATCATCTCTCTGCTGGAGAATGTTATCTTAGGATAATGGTCTCCGCTGCGAAGCATTTATGGAAAAAATGTTGACGTGTGATATTTATTTTCAAAACCTAAGGCTTTGATCCTCTCTCAATGTTCTGTTACAATGACTTTGTTTCTGTTCAAATTATCAGAATATATATCTAATAATTTTCTCAGCTGAATGTTGAAGCAGTAAAGTAACAGATGTTTCCCAAACAGTTATTGACCTGAAGCATCGTGATTCGTTTAGAACAACTTATTGTTTGATTCAGCCAGTCAGATCAGTTCAGTTTATCCATAAAAACACATCCAGAGAAAGTTGACAATGGTGATGGAGAGAGGGTGGGTGAGAGGGGCTGAGCTGTTGTCTTAAATACTCTTTATGCATCTGATTAATTAGCACAGATTTAATTTAATATACATCTAGTTTAAAATTGGAAGAACTTTACTACTTACTCTCTACTTTCTCTTCATGTAAATTCAAGCATTGCACTATGCAAACTTGGGACAGCTATAATGTTAAAGAACCTGAATCTCTAAATAGGACTCAGGGAGGGCATTCGGATAAAAATCCCAGCACCTTCCGTCTTCTGACATTTGGGGAAGAGGAGTTCTCTGGGCTTCTCCCCAGGGCATCGCCCTGATCCCACCCCCCTATATTTCATATTTACTGCTGATTGATAGATTTAACCCTCCAGTTGGTTTGGTGGCTTTAGCTGGTTTTGTCAAGCTCTGTTATTGTCTCTAATTCCTTCATCAGCACAGGGAAAATACAATGAATCAGCCTGGCTGATTCTCCTCTGTGTGTCTTTAAAAATACAGTGAATTTAAAAGACACTATTATGGTTTATTTTTTGTTTGCACAGGTTCCATTCTGGGAGCTATGTATACAAGTCATTGTTAAACCTCAGGAACATCTGAGTTCAACTCCTTTAAAATAATGTTTGAACTATAAAGAAAATTAAACAGTGATTTCTTTTGAAATGTCAAGCTATTTTGCCCTTTTTCTAAAAAAATTCTCCGTGTCAACTAAGTCCTTGGATTGTTTGAAAACAAAATGTATTTTTGCATGGGGAAAATTTTATGTTCAATACCCACATGAGTAACTCGTGGGTGCTGGGAATCCTTGCAAGGGGGGACACAAGGAAGCACTGTCCCTCCTCAGTATGCAAAATGGGAAAAGATCAATGGCTGGAGTAGCTTTCACTGCTCTAATACCCTATTAAAGTCAATGATTTAGGTACATAACTATAGGCACTCAAGTATGGAAATTTTGGCCTATGTGACTTGACCAGGGCCACAGTGGGAGCCAGTGTCAACGCTAGGATTAGTCCTTTGTTCTCATCCCTGAGCCCACTACATACTATATTGCCTCTTCTATTTGTCTGCCCCTTTATGTGGTCAAACGTCATGCTGGATGCTCAGCAGAAGAACTTGTGATGGTCCTAGTGTATCAACGGTAGCCTGAGTGGTGCTGCCCACTCCAGCTGCAAAATGATCTGGGGCCTTCCCAAAAATCAAAGAGCTTCTGGCTGTGATTTGTCAGTCCTCAAAGGCCAGCCAGGTGACTACAAATAACTTACAATCATTAGGAAAAATTAGTATCAAGATTCCAACTCTAGCAGTCAGACAACATTGGTTCAATTTACAAGAGATTACTTTTTATATTCCTTGGTTCCCCCCAAATTAGGAAGGGCCTGTGACCACAGGTCCTGCAGGGTACAAAGGGCAGGTCTACATCCCTTTTCTCTTTGTGCATAGTCCTGCCTGCTACCTTTTCAGTTTCAGTTCTGCTACCACAGTACTGATCAGCACATTCTTCAGTAGCATAGGGAAGGGCAGGCACCATCACACAAGGACTATTACACAGAGACCTGCCAAATGCACACAGCAAACAAATGAAAACAAGAGATGAAAATGTTATTTTTTCATTAATCCCTTTCAGTGACAGCAACCTCCGTGGCTAATTGTAACAATAGTAGATGCAGCATTTTCTGATTGAAATGATTTTCAAGTTGCGGGTGCCCCTTTATGAACAGTAATTGCCTACATCTGTGACACAAGTACTTTTCAATTCCATTAAACCTGGGGTTTTGCTCAATTACACACGATATCTTGGAATTTTTCTGGCATATTCATCATCACATACATCACCTACAAGACTCCTGCCATAACAAGGGGTTCTTTATAGGGATTGAAATTATTAAAGTGACCCAGCACTTTTCAATTGTAACAGCTCAGGACAAAGTAGATCTCCTGATCCCACTTATGTAGCTATTTAAATGTAACCTAGTTATAAGGTGGCCTAACTTACTGATATTTTTGACACGTTTTCAAAAAGTGGCCTCTATTTAAATCCATGCAAATATCTGTATGCACACTTTCTGAGCACTGCGAGTCTGAATCTATCACCTGTGCATGCATCTGCTGTTACCTGAAACATGCACATGCTGCTATTTGCATGAAAACTTCTACACGCCTGAATAGAGGAGGATCCTTTGAAAATGTGGCCTTTTAATTATATTTCATACTCCACAAGAGTAGCCTAAAAACAACAACGGGATATAATAAGGCCCTGGCATCAAATGAATAAGGAACAATATAAAAAAATCAGCAGCACTTTATAAAGAGGACAGGAACAAAATATACAGTAACCATAAAACCAACAGATAAAACAAAACCCAGATTTCCCCAGGTGCAATCTAACAGGACAATTTTGCCTTCATAACTCTAGCAATACTCATCTATTTCAGCATGTAATGATCCTGTTTAAAGTATCCAGGAAACAATAAACTCTGGCCCCGGTGCTTGTACATGTTCACTTTGTTGAGTGTGGCTCACATATCTGGACCTCCCAGCTGTTAATAGCTTCACCAACCACCCCTCTGTCTTTGCTTCTGTGTATGTCACTTCATTCTGGCTCTGCAAGTTGTCTGAAGTCCCAAATGCCACTTGCCCTTCTGTAAACCTATCCCAGCGGTATCCCTCCCCCAACTGCCTCCTTTGTGGTTCAATTCTACACCATTGAAATCAATGGAATTTTTTCCATTGACTTCAATTAGAGCAAGATCGGGCCCTTCAGCAATTTCCACCCAGTTCTTTCTATTATGTTTTGTACCAATCAGGGTTCGGGGCCTCATTGTTCTAGGCACTGTCTAACAAAACTATGGTCCCGTGCCCCAAATATTCTGCAGCATCATCCAGAAAGGCATCTAGTCTTCATGAAATGACGTCACGAGACGGAGAATCCATCACTTTCCTTGGTAGCTTGTTCCTGTGGTGAATCATCCTCGCTGTTGAATATTTATGCCTTAATTGTAATATGAATCAACAAAGAATCCTGTGGCACCTTATAGACTAACAGACGTTCTGCAGCATGAGCTTTCGTGGGTGAATACCCACTTCTTCAGATGCAAGGGATTCTTCAGTCTTGCATCTGAAGAAGTGGGTATTCACCCACGAAAGCTCATGCTGCAGAACGTCTGTTAGTCTATAAGGTGCCACAGGATTCTTTGTTGATTTTACAGATCCAGACTAACACGGCTACCCCTCTGATACTTGTAATATGAATTTGTCTCTTTTCACCTTCCAGCCATTGGGTTTTTTTATGCCTTTCTCTGCTACATTAAAGAGACCTTTAATAGCCAATCTTTCCTCTCCAGTAAGGCACTTCAACATTTCAATGAAGTCACCTTTCAATCTTCTTTTGAGAAGCTAAACAGGTTGAGCTCTTTCAATAGCTCACTAGAAGGCATTTTCTCCAGCCCTCAGAACATTTGGTGGCTCTTTGCTGCCTCAACTCCAATTTCACACCCTCTTTTTCAAATGAGGACACCAAAACTGGAGGCAGTATTCCAGTATCAGTCTCGCTGATACGATGTCACCTCCTGCGACGTTCTTGACATTATCTGTAACTGTATAGATCACCGTTGCGACCACTGTTGTATATTTGCAGCCAATATTGTATAAAGGTGGTCACATAAAGGGTCTATGGAGAGGTTATGATTGGCTGATTATAATTATGCTATCTCTAGATATGTATCATTTTGTAGTTGACATTATGAATATTGGCTCTATGCTGCCTGTATTTCCAACTTGTGCTATGCTTCTGGGAACACCCCAGCCAGACAAATTGGTGTCAGCTCTGCCTAGCCTGCTTGATGGCCCATTAAGGACCATCAGCTATACAACTGACCCATTGAGAGAAGGCAGATATGCCTTGTGGCTCAGCAAGGTGGGCAGGGACCTGCCTATGGACAGAAATCTAAGGTTTTTCGATGTCACGTGCTGGATAGAGTGTCCTTGGGACAAAGAAAGCAAAGACCACATGGCAAGAGACTATAAAAGACTGATGCCTCATCTCCATCTTCTCTTCAGTCCTGCTTCCTACCTCTGGAGGGACATTGCTACAAACTGAAGCTCTGTACAAAGGACTGAATGGCCCATCCCAGTTGTGGATGTACTCCAGAGACTTGATTTGAACCTGCAGTTTATTCCATCACTGCTACAAGCCTGAACCAAGAACTTTGCCAAAGTACAAGTTTTGCCCAGGACACCATTTCCCCTAATGCTGGTCCTTGGTAACATTTCTTGATGGGGGAGGCAGGGGAGGGGAGAGAGACGAGGCGTTTTCTCTCTGTTTCTTTCCTCTCCGTTTTCTGCTCCTTCCTTCAATTCCAGAAACCTCCCTTGTGTTTCAGACTGTGCAGTGACACCCTCCCCAACTCAGGACTATGGAGCCTTTGGAGCAGAAAGATCCTAGGAGCTAAGCATGAATCCAGGGGTGAGTAGCTGGCAGGAAGGAGTCCTAGCAACTCTTGTGGGAGTGCAGGGGAGGAATGACTCCCCCTTCTCTACATTCTCCCCATGGGGCTCTGGGGAGCAGGGAGGGTTGTGTGATATATTCCATCCAACATTCCCCTTTGATCCAAACCGAGAGACATCTCAGCTATGCACGATCCCCTTTGCAACACCAAACAAGGGATGTTTTCCACTGCCCAGGAGACCCAGCCAGGGACTGAGGTGCTGGAGATATGTTGGGAAAAGGGACTGTCTGAATTGCCAAGGCAGGTAGCAAACAATCTACTGCAACATCATTAACCACAAACCATGCTCCAGCCAGAAGGGAAATGGGCAGGAATTCTTGCTGTTCAGCCATGGCCACACATACAGAGCTGCACAGCAGTGAGGGTGCTGGGTAAGCTGGTCTGAGGGAACAATTGGTAATGATCCTTCAGTGAGAACAGAACCAGAGTGTAGACAGGCCCGAGTGTTAAGTGGTTCAGGCTGAGGCTTTAGGAAGCTGGCCTACAATACCATAGTGGCTGCACTTTCAGTGATGCAGGTTTCTCTATCCCATTGTTCCAGGGTCATCCTACTAGATTGCCAGCTGCTTTTCAGCTGCAGTGTGGAGACTGTTTGTGTGTGGGGAGAGACAGTGTGTGTATGTGCTGGGGAAGAGTGAGTGTGTTGAGGTAGGTAGGAGCGGATCATTATTACCCCTACTTGAAAGAGGGAGACGCTCAGGCTGAGAAAGGAAAATTGACTTGTCTTAGGTCACACAGCCAGTCAATGGCTGAATTGGGAATAGGACCCAGAGCCCTGATTGTCAAATTAACCATCGGATTTTGAATTTCATACATTGAATGACCTCAAGAAAGTGCTCTCTGATGAGCTCCAGACCAACAAGTATGCACAGTAATTATTCAGCCAGTGTTTTAGGAGAACTGCAATGTTAGAGAGAATCATGAACTGCTCAGAGAAAATTAATGCAGAGAAGCAGCAAAATCCATCAAACATATAAGTGGTTATGACTTATTTACTTGGTCTTAAAGAGAACAACAAGGACCTGAGTCTCCTCCTGTCAATAACCCCTGCTCAGACAATCAGGGTAGAGACTGAGGATGGGAGGCTGAGGGTCTCACCAGAGAGCTCAAAGGATGGCCCAGGTCACTGGCAGGGATCACTGCCCCAGCACTACTGCAGCTCCACAGTTTGGGGTGGACCTCCCACAGTGAGAGCTGCCGAGCACTCCCCCGCAAACACACACACACACACACACACACACACACACACACACCCTCTCCTGGTGTTAGGAGGGGACCAGGAGAAAGGACAAAAGAAGCAAGAGAGGAAGAGAAAGGAGGGATGGATGGAGGAAAAGATGAAACATAAAGGACAAACCCTAATGTCCTCAGTGATTCTAAGGGACAAGATCCCAGGTTTGGAATAAAATTCTGCCTCCTTAAGATCATGTTTTCCATGAATTCAACTGTCACCAGATGGATCAGACTGAACAGTTTCAAACCTCGAGGAGACTCTTACCTTCTAAACAGGGTCGGCTGTTTTCAAGTAAAATCACTAAAAGGGAAGGAGAAAACTCGAAAGAGGTTCCTCCTGGCGCTCACGTCCGTGAACCCCAATATTCCCCCAGTCCTCAAAGAGAGACCTGGAGAAGGAGACTTGCTGAAGCAAAGCCACAGGGTCTCTGAGGTTTCCCTGGCCCCTCGCCCCTGTCCTGCCTGGCTGATGTCAGCATCTCTCTGTGAGGTCACCACCTTCCCACCACCTTTGACCAATAGTCTGAGGTCCTGCAAAAGGCCTTTGTGATGTCACTGCCACACCCCTCCCTTGCTGGGCTAATGTCCTGCCCCTGGCCAGGCACTTTGGAGGTTTGAGCTACTCCCTGTGGATCACCCCACTCAAGGAGCATTCGTTCTAGGAAGCAAGCCAGCTAGACAGGAAAACATCAGACGCTGCTGCTCCCAGTGTAAACTCCCAATGCAGTTTTAAAGAAATTAGTCGACTTTATTGCTAGAAGAGACCATTAGAGCATCTAATCTGACCCCTGCATATCACAGGCCTCCTGTATGACACACTAGCTACTTTTGGGGTAAACACATTCCAGAAAGGCATCTAGTCTTCATGAAATGACGTCACGAGACGGAGAATCCACCACTTTCCTTGGTAGCTTGTTCCTGTGGTGAATCAACCTCGCTGTTGAGTATTTGTGCCTTAATTGTAATATGAATTTGTCTCTTTTCACCTTAGGACCCTGCGAGGTGGGAGTGTGCCAGACCTTGGGCTGCAGCCCAAGCCGGAACTTCTACATGACAATTAAACAGCCCCACAGCCTGAGCCGTGTGGGCCCAAGTCAGTGGTACGGGCCAGCCACCGGTGTCTAACAAGTTTGCGTGGAGAATTTGCGGCAAAACTGGGAACTGAACCCAGATTGTTTCAATTCTTGCCTCCCCCCTTAACCGCAAGCCCAGCGTGTGTGTGTACAGCGTTGTTTTGGTCTGTGTTTGCCTTGCATTGGCTTCCAAGGGAGGCTGTGGAATTTCCTTCATTGGAGGTTTTTAAGACCAGGTTAGAGATACGCCAGTCTGCGAATGTCTAGGGATACTTGGTCCTACCTCAGCACAGCGGGCTGGAGTAGATGACTTCTCAAGATCCCTTCCAGGCCTACATTGAAATAATTCTCTTTTGTGCTGCGTCATGTTCTACGCTGAGCTGTTTTGCATGGTGTCATTTGGAACTGTGATCGCGCCATGTTGTGTAGCAGTTTTATGGTGAATTGTTTTGCCTCAGCTTGTTTTCCATTGTGTACTTTTGTCCTAGGATGTCATAGTTTGCATCGTGTTGCTTTCTTTTCCTTTGTATTGTCATTTTATTCTGTGGAGTGTAGGTTGTGTTTTTTTTCCCCCTGAATTTGCCTGACATTATGTTGTGGTGAGTTTTATTCTGTATGTTGTGTTTTTATATGTATATATTGCATCGCGTCCTAGAAATGTAGGACTAGATAGGACCTCAAGATGTCATCAAGTCCAGCTTTCTCTGCTGAGGCAGGACCAAGTATATGTAGATTATCTCTGACAGACCTTTGTCCTATTTGTTCTTAAAGACTTCCAGGGAAAGAGTCTCCCCAGCCCCCTTGTAAGACTGTTCCAGAGCTGAACTGCCTTAGCTCTGGGGACACCCACACAGATTTTAGTGGTGAGCAGCTCTGGAGAGAGAGAGGAGACCCCAGTGAGTGGGCAGTTGGATAAAGAGACTAAAGTTGGGAGGAGAAACATTAACGTGTCCAAGGTCACCCAGGCTGTCTGTGACCGAGCTAGAAGTAGGTTCTAGTGCCACCGTACTGCTGTTTCTGAAGGTCTCTGCCACACTGCTGTTTTAGGCACTGGTGCAAACCGTTAGTGTAGACAGAATTTACACTAGTGCACTCTGGCACTGCTGCACCATGTCCCAGTTTGAAGGTTTGGGGTGGGGAGAGGGGCTGTGACCTCCCTGAGGCCTGAGGCTCACTGAACAGTGCAGATGGTAACGGAGGGGCAGCAGTGAGTGCTGGAGGTATGAGCCAGGAGCACAGCCCCACAGGACTGGACACTGACTTCTCCTGACCCAGGGGACACACCCCCAGCAAGGTGGTTTATCCATGGATGGGCAGGCTGTCTTGGCAGAGCAGCTCATTTGCAATCTCTGCACAGCTCTTCCTACAGTGTGCACTGGGGACCTTTCCAAGCTGCGAGTGATGGGGCTCGGGAGTTAACAGGATGTGTTCCTGGCTCTGTCATGGACCTGTTTAGTGACCTTGGGGAAGTCACAGCTCCTCTCTCTGTAACACTGTCTTCAGTGACTCGAGAGCACTAGCACCAGCCTCAGGCAGACTGGTGAGAAGCAGGGCACAAACCCCAAATTGGGTGTGAGGTCTGTATGGAGATTTCACCAACCAAGTATCCAGTGTAAACGCTTCAGGCATTGTAACAGCATTAACATGGAGTCACAGACAGTCCTCTTGGGTGATCCCATATATCTCACCACGCAGGTGAGCTCACCTTTGTGACAGGTGGTCCCTTACTCCAGGGGTTCCCAATTTTTTCTTTCTGAGCCTCCCCACTCCCCACCCCCACACACGCTATAAAAACTCCACTGCCCATGTGGGCCACAATAACTGGTTTTCTGCATATAAAATCCAGGGCTGGCGTTAGGAGTAGCAAGCAGGGCAACTGCCTGCGGCCCCATGCCACAGGGGCCCCCGCAAAGCTACATTGCTTAGGCTTTGGCTTCAGCCCTGGTGATGGGTCTCAGGGCCCTGGACTTCAGCCCCATGCGCTGGGACTTCAGCTTTCTGCCCTGGGACTCAGTGAGTCTAATGCCGGCTTTGCTTGGCAGCCCCCTGAAAGCTGCTCACAGCCCTCCAGGGGGGCCCTGGTTGAGAACCACTGCCTTACAGCATGAATCACAGCAATGTTCAAGTTACTTCCAGTCCCAAAGGACCCGTCACTTCCTTGCTTATGCCTAGAAACTTTCCCCCCCACCCCCGAGTCCAGGCAGCATACAGACAATCAGTTCCTTCTCTATGGGGTTTTTCATCCCCTTCCTACCATGTGCTCTGAGCAGGAAACTCAGCAAATGGGAAGTGAAGAGCACAACAACAGTCTTGTGTCCTTGTTAACATCCCATAATAGTCTCTCTGGTGTTGATGGACCTTTCCTGCCAGGCATTCTGTTGCCAATCAGCACTTCACGTAGGTAAAGTCTCTCTCCTGTCTGGTGATTTACAGAGCCACAGAGGCTCACAATGCAACTAGTCAGATGTTAACTCAGGCAGCAACTTACAAGCATTCAATAAAGTCTAAACACAAAACACATTCTTATGTTCACAGTCTGTATGAGGAGTATCTACTCATTTGGACTCACTGGGGAGCCACAGAAAGAAACAAGGTGTGCTGAGGTAAAAAGGCCCAGTCTCAGAGCCCCAGGGTCACGCTGAGAGAGCTGCCTTGGGGACAATGACAATGACAGGGAGAAACCCCAGAGTGACTTCTTTGATTCTGCTCATCTCTGGCCTTTCGTTCATAGAATCACAGAACTGGAAGGGACCTTGAGGTAGCTAGTCCAGTCCCCTGCACTCAAGGCAGGATGAAGTATTATCTAGACCAGGAGTGGCCAACCTGAGCCTGAGAAAGAGCCAGAATTCACCAATATACATTGCTAAAGAATCATCAGCTCCCACCTCCTGCTCCCAGTGCCTCCCACCCATGGGAAGCCACACTAATCAGCATCCCCGCTCCTCGCACTCCTGATCAGCTGCTCATGCTATGCAAGACACTCGGTGGGGGGAGACGGGGATGGGCGTGGGCACTGCAGGCTCAGGGAAGGGGTGGGAAGGGGTGGAGTGGGGACAGGGCCTGTAGCTGAGTAGTGAGCACACCCAGCACATTGGAAAGTTGGTGCCTGTAGCACCAGCCCCGGAGTTGGTGCCTGTACAAGGAGCCGCGTATTAAATTCTAAAGAGCCACATGTTGAGAGGTATTTGTCCAGCCTGCTCTTAAAAATCCCCAATTATGGAGATTCCACAACCTCCCTAGGCAATTTATTCCAGTGCTTAACCACCCTGACAGGAGTTTTCCTAATGTCCAACCTAAACCTTCCTTGCTGCAATTTAAGCCCATTGCTTCTTGTCCTGTCCTCAGAGGTTAAGAACAATGTTTCTCCTTCCTCCTTGAAATGAACTTTTATGTACTTGAAAGCTGATCATATCTTCTCCTGACTAAACAAACACAATTTTTTCAGTCTTCCCTCATAGGTGATGTTTTCTAGACCTTTAATCATTTTTATTGCTCTTCTCTGGACTTTCTCCAATTTTTCCACATCTTTCCTGAAATGTGGCACCCAGAACTGGACACATTACTCCAGTTGAGGCCTAATCAGTGCAGAGTAGAGAGGAAGATATCATCTACAAACTGTATAAATGTAACAGAGTGACTCTGCTACTGGGAGGGTTTCACTATGTCTAGGAGGGTTACACCCTTGTGGGAGGGCTAGGCCTGTACTGGAATAAGGTCATTTTGTGCTACACAGTGTGGCAGAACCTAGAATGTCCATTACCAGGGAAAAATGCTGGGGGGAATTGACATGTGGAAAGGACAGAAACCCTGTCTGAATTCTCTCACATTGCCCTTCTTGCCCTGGCAGGCTACAGAATAATGTCCACCTTTCACCTAAATCATCCCCTCCTCCCAGCTGGAAGGAAACGGCTGCAATGGAGCTGGCTCAGGTAAGGGATTATCAGGACGCTGGTGGTGGGTTCTGCTTGGAGGAGAGGAGAAGTAAATGTATAGGAGGGCGGGAGCTGCTAGAGGTAGTGGGAGGCAGGAACTGTCTAGGGTGTGGAATGGGAGGAAAGGATGTGACAAACCTGCTGAGACTTGTGTACTCTAGGGTGTGATGGGCTGTCACCCGGGGTGCAGTCTGGGGGGCTTCTGGGAAACACTGTCCCTCTAACCCTCAAACTGGGTTGGCCCTTCTCACACTGCCAGCCTCTCCAGGCCCTGTTATTACCCAACAGGACAGCAGGTGGCACCACGCATCCAACTAAGCTACCTGAGTGCTTTACCTAAGCCACTCAAAGACAGATAGAAGACAAAAGCCAATTTCCCAGCCATAAGTGGTAGCAAACAGATCAAAGCAGATTACTTAACAAATAACCAAAAACTCAAACTAAGCAACATACTATCTGGATAGAATTTGAATTAGCAGTTTCTCACCCTGACTGATGATACAAGCAGTCCACCAAGTTTCCGTACACAAGCTAAAAATCCCTTTACCCTGGGACCAGCAGTTCCCCCAGTTCAGTCTTTCTTCCTCAGGTGTTTCCAGGAGTTCTCTTGTGTGGGAATGAGGCCAAGAAATGATGTCACACTCCACCTTATGTAGCTTTTCCATATTGCGGGAACCATTTGTTTCCAAACTTGTTTCCCAGTCCAGTTTGTGGAAAAATACAGGTACAAAAATGGAGTTTGTTGTCATGTGGTCTGCTCACATGCCCTAGCATGCCCTGCTGAGTCATAGTAGCCATGACTCATAGGCTAGCTGAAAAATTCACAAGAGGGCTAAGCTCTTCCACGGTCCATTGTCTTTCTTGATGAGCCATGGACACTGTCTGGCTTCTTTGTTGTACCTGAAAGGCTTGTTGTGAGTGTTACCCAGAGTAAACACATTTGAAATACAGATACAGAGTCAATATCCATAACTTCAGTTACAGACATGATACATGCACACAAATAGGACAGTCATATTCAGCAAATCATAACTTTTCCAATGACACTGAACATGATGCATCTTGCACAAAATGTAACATAATTATGTCTTAATCATTTTATAATCATACCACTATGCTGAATGTGTGGTGTAGTGTCAGGCCTAATTTCAAGGCACAGGAGTTGGGAATGGAACTTCCACTCTTTGTGGAACAGGAAATAACCCTCCAGCCAGGGCTGGAAAAACTTCCCGGACTCCCAGTGCTGGAGCCTGAATCTTCTGACACTTCATTAGTTACCACGAACCCCAATCTTTGTGGCAACTGCAAACTTTATCAATGATGATTTTGTATTCTCTTCCAGGTCATTGATAAGAATGTTAAATAGCGCAGGGCCAAGAACCAATCCTTGTGGAACCCCCTAGAAAGAAATCTACTCAAGCATGGTTCCCCATTTACAATCATAGTTTTTAATCTATTTAATGTATGCTGTGTTTATTTTGTATCTTTCTAGTTTTCTAGTCAAAATATTGTGCTGAACCAAGTCATATGCCTTACAGAAGTCTAGGTAATGTTTTCACCTCTTAGCTCATCAATACTATTAGCTGCAATCAAACTTTTGATCTCACCCAATAAGGATATCCAGTTAGTTTGATTGGATCTGTTGTCTCTGAACCTTTGTTAATTGGTACTAATTATATTACCCTCCTTTACCTCTTTATTAATTAAATCCATATTCGCTGCTCTATTATCTTGCCCAGTATCGGACTAACACTCTTGTAATTAGCTGGGTCATCTCTTTTACACTTTTTAAATATTGGCACAGCATTAGCTTTTTCCAGTCTTCTGGAATTTCCCCATTGGTCCAAGTCCTAATTAAAATCAACATTAACAGTCCTCCACCAGGTCTTTCAAAACTCTTAATACAAGTTATCTGGACCTGCTTATTTAAACATGTCTAACTGTAATAGCTGCTGTTTAACATCCTCGTGAGTTATTGTTGGGATGGAAAGACTGTCGTTGTCAGCGTCTTATATGATTACATCATCTGTTTTCTCCAACTCCAGGAGTGAAATATTTATTGAACACTATTACCTCTTCTGTATTATTTTGATAATTCTGCCATTTCCATCTAGTAATTTACCACTACCATTGTTAGGGATTAATTTTTTACTTAATATAATTTTTTAAAACTTCCTTATCTTTTTCATTTTGTGTTCATTGATTTCTGATAGCTTCCCTTACCAATTTTCTACAATTCTGACTTTCTAACTTATATTCTTTACTGTTGACTTCCCCTTTCTTCCATATATTTTCTTTGGAGATTCCTACCAGGAAGCCACCAGCAGGGTCCAGAGACAGCCCCATCTCCTATATCAAGCCCTGGCTAGTAGCTATGTGATAAATGTGATGACTCTGCCTCTGTCTGTCAGCTGGGAGACACAAAGGTTCTCTCTTTCCACCCTCTGATGCCTCCTGGCTGCTCTAAGCAAGGTAGGGTGGGACTCTGTTAACATGTGCCTCCTGGAGCTTCCATTTACCTGGTGCTGCTGTTCCGTGAATAGTGGGGTTGTGAGTGGGGCAGCAGGTACTGAGTGTTGGACTCTTGCTCTTTCAGGGGCCGGTGACCTTCGAGGAGGTGGCTGTTTATTTCACTAGGGAAGAGTGGGTTCTGCTGGACCCCACTCAGAGAGCCCTCTACAGGGATGTCATGCAGGAGAACTATGAGACGGTGGTCTTGCTGGGTAAGAGTCCTGTCGCCTGGGTTATTAGAAGCTGTGGGGTCTCTAAAGAACCTGAGTAGTAATAACAGTATACCTTTATTCATCATACAAGTTTTGCAGGTTTTCTTGCTCCCCTTTTTTTGCCTTATCTCCCACATGGTAGTATCATTTTTGGACATGTGCCTTTTTGGTGCCGTCAGTCATTTTAAAATTGGATTTAATATATCCTTATTGGCTATATTAATCACTGTAGCTTTCATGCCTTTTCCTCATTTTAAGAGGAAAATATGCCTCCTGTAGAATTCTAAATTGAGTAAATATGTGTATGACTCATGCATGATTTGTGTGACAGTGAGATGAGCTCTTTTAGGAGAGCGTGTAATGTTGCCATTCAGGATCCCATGGGTGAAGGGATAAGAGAGCCGTGGGAGGGGCGGAGAAGTGGGGGGAGTAGGTAATTCTGGGGTGCCAGGACAGGGGGAGGGTGTGTGCAGGGTTAGAGCTAAGCAGCAGCAGGGAGGTAGGAGGTAGTGAGAGATGAGGAGAAAATACAAGAAGCTCCCAAGGTGCCGGGAAGTGGTGCCGGCTGAGAGTAATGGGAAGAAGGGGAGGGGAGCGTGGAGGAAGGGCACCCGGGAAGTGGGCTGGGTGGGTCATTGGGAGGGAGGAGAGGTTTGGGAATCTAGAGCTGTGGGGGATCCCAGACCTTTAACCCTCAATCCCTACTGAAGCCTTGTTGCTTTAGAGCCTACACTCCAGTTTTATTTCTGTTCAGTTTTTTACATTTTTCCCCCCAAATATCATTATTTTAACATTTGACCTCCCTCTCCCACTCATAACCCCTCTCCCCATATAACCTCCCCATGTCTATGCTCAGTGACCCTCGCCACTGATCCTGAGTCCTTGCTGCATTCCTCCCTGTGACGATGCGGTTCTGGCGGGACCCAGCGGAGAGTGCCAAATCAGGACCAATTGCTCAAACAGGGCAGTCACAGCCCTAGGCTGGGGTTTTTCCACCTCTAAGGCAAACCAAACCAGCCAGACAAAGAGGACTTTGGTTTCACCCCAGTGGCTAACCACAAGTCACACAAGCAATTCCCTTAGACACTCCAGTCTCCCAGTATCACCACCAGTGCTACTCGTCCTGGGGATGAATGGTTATGAAAACCAACACCCCAATAAAGAAAACAGTTCTCTCGATCCCAAAGGACCAAGCCCCAGACCCAGGTCAATATACACATCAGATCTTACCCACAAATCACGCTCTTGCCAATCCTTTAGAATCTAAAATCTAAAGGTTTATTCATGAAGGAAAAAAGGTAGAGATGAAAACTAGAATTGGTTAAATGGAATCAATTACATACAGTAATGGCAAAGTTCTTAGTTCAGGCTTGTAGCAGTGATGGCATAAACTGCAGGTTCAAATCAAGTCTCTGGAGTACATCCCCCGCTGGGATGGGTCATCAGTCCTTTGTGCAGAGCTTCAGTTTGTAGCAAAGCCCTCCAGAGGTTAGAAGCAGGATTGTAGACCAGATGGAGATGAGGCATCAGCCTTAGATAGGTTTTCAGGTGTAGAACCTCTTTGTCCTTACTGTGTAAAATTACAGCAAAATGGAGTCTGAGTCACATGGGCCAGTCCTGCATACTTTGCTGAGTCACAAGGCGTGTCTGCCTTCTCTCCATGGGTCAATTGTGTAGCTAATGGTCCTTAATGGGCCATCAAGCCAGCTGGGCAGAGCTAACACCAACTTGTCTGGGATGTTTCCCAGAAGCACAGCACCAACTTGAAATACAGACAGTATAGAGCCAATATACATAACTTCAACTAAAAATGACACATGCACACAGACAGCATAATCATAACCAGCCACCCATAACCTGGTCTTAGACACCTTATATGACCCTCTTTACCTAAGATTTGGTGCCACTACAGGACCTTGGTTGCAAACCATGTTCTATATGGTCCCAGTTTATACCAATAACGTCACACTCCCTCCCATAGCAGGGCCGCTACCCAGACACAAATGGGCACTTTGTTGATGATGTCACTGGGTGGTTGTGTAGCCCGTACAATTGTTACACCTATAAGATTACATATTCAAAGCCCTTCACACCACTCGGGCTTATCTCTATACACCCATACAGTCTGTTCCCCAGTGTTCCTTCCCAGCTCTGATGCTGCAGAGCATTTACCCCATCCTCCTTCCCAGCCTGGCCTGTGTCCCTGTTCCTGTTCCCCCCACTTAATAAACATGATTCCAATTTCCCTTCCGCCTCCTGTTTGACCCCAGTTTATATAGTCATATTCTCAGCTACACCTAGCACGACTGATTGTACAGAAGAGAGAAACAATTAGAGAACCAGACAGATAAACAACAGAAAAGTGAGGGCCATAAAGATAGAACAATACAGAAATGAGAGTTTCGCAGTCAGAGCCATTGATAAGTGATTTCTTGCCAGACAGGATGCTGTCAAACTAAGTTTCTTTTATCCATCTTAAGATCTGTTTCTTTATCTGGTGGTGATGGGCATCATACAGACAGGATCGTCTTCCTAACAGCCTAATAGCACCTTATTTCAGTGTGACTGGTTTGGGATGAGAGGATGTGACCCTTCGCTTCCCAGCTAATGGCTGCCCCTGCTGCTTAGCCAAAGTCCTTAGCCTAAGAAAAAGGCCTCAGACTAACCTAGTGAGAGAAGACCCATACACAGGCAGACTGAGATTTTCATTCTTTTTTTTCATACTCCTGTAACTAGTTAAGTGATAACAAACACTTGTAAGTTCTTAATGTATAGGCTTTACAGGCAGGCCTGAATATCTCTATTCTAACAGAGGATTCTACCCCTTCCCCCATTCTGTGTTTGTCTTTTCTATTTAGATTGTAAATTCTTCAGGGCATGGGCCATCTACTATTCTGTGTTTGTACAGTGCCTAGCACAATGGGGACCCCCTGTTAGTTGGTCCCTAGGCACTGAGGTAATGAATATGATTTAGAATAATAACTCTCCTGCCACATGGAGCCAAGGAAGCTGGCCCTGGGATGTTACTGCTTAAAAAGGAGATTGGCTTAAAACCATGGACTATTATTTGTGAAAAGTATCCCACAAATTCCACTGACCTCCTTGATTTCTTTGCCTTGAGTAGAGTTTCCAGTTTCCAAACCTGATGTGATCTCGCAGCTGGAATGAGGAAGAGCCGTGGGTCCCAGGTCTCAGGGCTCTGAGAAAGAAGTGCCCCTGAGAGCTGCCTGCACAGGTGGGAATTGGTTAAACCAACTCAAAACTGTCAGAAACATTTGGGATGCCCTACAAAGACCTTGTGAGCTCTCAAGTTCAGGATTGTTCCTGCAGATGTGGCATCATTAGATAAATGTCACTTACAGCATCCCACCTATCCTGACTGACAACTGGCAGCAGGTCCCCCCCCAATCTCGCTTTCCCCTGAGAGTTCTGGTGAGATGCAGACCAAAACTGATCCCTTCCATTCTCCTCTGGGGAGAGGTTTGGGAAAATCTCAACATATATTTTGGTTGGTTCATCCTTTTCTATTCCTATCTCTGAGATTTCCTTTCTCTCAGGCACAGAGAGTGACCTATGTCTCATTCTCTCTGTCTCCCATCAGGTGACAGGATGGTGAGTGATAACAAGGAGGAGAAACCCCCAGCAGGAAGATGCTGAGCCAATAGAACCATGGGACATTATCAGGAAGATCGAAAGGGAATGTTTCTTGGAGTTGTGCACTCCAAGAAAAAGCAAAAGCAAAAGCCTGTGAGACTCAGCAGAGGCCAGAGGAAAACTTCAGTAGCCACACAGACCTTATTACAAGTGAGAGAATCAACTTGGAAGACACACATTACACATGCCATGAGTGTGGGAAACACTTCAATTGGAGCTCACACCTTATCACACATCGTAGAATCCACACAGGAGAGAAACCTTATGGATGCTCTGAGTGTGGGAAATGCTTCACTCATAGTTCAACCCTCATTTCACATCAGAGAATCCACACAGGGGAGAAGCCCTACACATGCTTTGAGTGTGGAAAAAGCTTCAATCAGATCTCACACCTTATCAGATATCAGAGAATCCACACAGGAGAGACGCCCTACACGTGCTCTGAGTGCGGGAAAAGCTTCACTCAGAACTCTACCCTGATCGCACCTCAGAGAATCCACTGTGGAGAGAGACCCTACACATGATCTGAGTGTAGGAAAAGCTTCAGTCAGAGCACAAACCTTATTAAACATCAGAAAATCCACATGGGAGAGAACTGTAATAAATGCCTTGATTAGGGCTGGCCAGAGGTTGCGGGGGGGTGTTTGTGGGGGTTTTATCGCATTTGCTCATTCCTGCATTGTGGTCTTTGCTCCATCTTCACTGTGGTCTCTCAGCTCCCACACATGAGTTACCTGCTTCTGCATTTTGCAGCTCACCCTTCTTTGGGGTCAGTCCTGTGATCTTTTCTATCAACTCCTTTCCTTTTGAGTCGTAGGAGTGTGTGTCCCTCCAGCCAGGAATGTTCATCAGCTCCAGGTGAGAGAGAGGTTTGATCCCAACAAGCTACACTGAGGCAAAAACTACCTGTGCCTTCCATCCACTAGGGCTGTACATGGCATTGGCTGCTCAAGTTAGTGATCTTGGTGTAAAAAGACAATTATAGTTGTAGTGCAGATGCAGCCCAGGTGCAGTGGTTGGCATTAGCTTTCCCCTTGTCCTGACCTAAACTCCATCACTTTTCCTAGTCTAAACAAACCCTGAGCATCACGGTTATACTGTTCCCCCATTTCAAACCAAGTGTTAGTCATCGAGTTCCCCCTTTGGAAACCAATTGTTTCATTCCCAGTTGCTCTGATGTTGCTTCAGGTTGTGCTGGAGAGCAGATATTTTTATTATCATTTTCCTCACTTAAAATATATTGAACTATAACAAAGAGCAGGAACAGGGCAGGGATAGGGGAAAATGTAATTTCACCCTTTGTAACAACAGAAGAAGTTAGTGTAAGTCAGAGGGATTCCCTTATTCCCGATCACCATTCCAATCCCCCATTTGTTCAATTGGTTAGGTCACTATTTTTTCTAAAGGGCTGAGAAGAGGATTCCCTAGTAAATGACCTGGAACGAAGCAAAATACCCATGGATTTCACTACCAAAGTCGTTGTGGCCCAGGCCCTGCAAGAGTCGCTCCTGAAGATATCTCCTTCCTAATCAGCTGCTTATTGCCTATTATTTGGGAAATACAATCCATATTGAGGTAGGGATGGGAAAAATGGAAATGACATTTGTCTTCAGCTCACCCCTGGAGGTGCTGCAAATGTGCAGAAAATGGAATGTGTGTTGAATGTGATATAGCTGCAGAAAGATGCCTATTTTTAATAGAGACCTGACATTTGGTGTCTTACAGGGATTCTAAGCTGCACCTGAATTTAGTCCCTAATTTAAATCTGTGCCTCCAGATTAAAGAAATAAAGGGCATAGTTGGGGAGTTGTACCTCACTATCACTACTGATCTGTTGTGCAGTTGGTGAAGAATTCTACGAGAAGTATAAAATTACTCAAGTAAGGTCACAGATTTGACAAGAACTCAGGTGAAATTGCAGGTACTGGTGGATGATTTTCACCCCCGAGATGGAAGCTATGGTGACCTGTGGCCCAGGTAAACTCTTTTTAGACCCCCGCTCCCTAGTTAAGTGGCCTTGGTCACACTCCTAAAGGACACCATGATTAAATTGGGAACAACTGTCCTTTACCATTTCAATCCAAAGTTTCATGAAGTGCAGAGAGAAACAGCTGATTCCTTCAGAGCCATTCCATGCCTATGGATCCCAATCTGGCTGCCATGTTGGACAAAGCACTTCCATGCTGGGAAAACAATGGTAGCCAATGAGGAATGTATCAGTTCGAAGTTCAGACTGCAGGATACTTGAATGCTGAGTCCAGAGTCTGTGGTTTAGTCCAGGACTGCACAACTCGTAAAGCGGCAAGGGCAATAGTACTCCAAAGAAAACAGCTGAGGGCCAAAAACCCCCTGGCTCAGTGAAACCCCAGTGCCACCCAGCCCCACAAAACACCCCCTCAAGGACTGTCCGCCCTGTGAAACAAACCCTCCTTCCCCAGCACCACCCCGCCAAAACAGCAGTATTGAATGTTGGTAATAAGTTATAGCAGGCCCCTAAGGTAGTATAATGAAGGTAAAGAAAATTCTCTTTTGCTAGAAGTAGAATAAGATCTTCCCCCACTTTGTAGTCAATTATGCTATTGAATGAATGAGGTGTGAATGTGGAAGGCAGCACCCCAGACAGCTGCAACCCTCGGAGAGGATGGGAGCCAGACCAGATCAGTAGAACAGGTCAGCTACTGACTCACTACTCGCCTTCTCAGCCTCCACCCCCGCTCACCTTCTCAACCCCTTCCCCACCGCCAGCTCACCTGCCAACCACCAATTCCTACCCGCTCACCTCCTCAGTCCCCAGCTCACCTCAGCTCTCCCCTCCCGAAGCATACTCATCCCTGCCACTGCCCGCCTGCTCTCCTTCTCAGCCTCCACCCCTCTGGCAGGGATGAGCTGCCAAAATCTTAACAACCAGTTCCTCCTCACCCCAGGGGTTGTGTCCCCCGGGACTCCTGCGCCTATCCAGCCCCTGCGTTCCTTTTATGCCCCCCCGCGGGACCCCCCCCCAACCACTGCCCGGCCCGGTCCTCTGACTGCCCCTGTCACCCCATCAACCCCTCCTCATTCCTGATGGCCCCCCTGGGACCCTTGCCCCATTCAACCACCCCTTCTCCCTGTCCCCTGACCACCTCTGGAACCCCTGCCCCTGATGGTTCGTGTGGGACGCCTGGGAGGACTGAGAAGCAAATGGCACCTTCACACTAAGGCCCAGGGTGGCAGAGGGGAGGTAGGTGAGCTGCGGTGGGGAGCGGTTCCCCTGTGCACCCCCCGGGTTACCTGCTGTGGTGCGGGCGGCCCCCCTGACCCAGCTCACTTTGTCTCTGTCTCCACCTTACTGGGCCTGAGCGCGAAGCTGCCACACGGCTTCTCTTCCCTCCAAGGCTTCCTGCGCGAACAGCTGATTCACGGAAGCGGGGTGGGACATTCAGGGGAGTAGGTGGAGCGGAGGTGAGCTGGGGTCAGCCGCTGGCTCACCTGTCCCCCCGCCACTGCCCACCTCCTCAGCCCCCTCCACCCGCTATTGTGTCATACAGGAGGCCTGTAATATGCAGGGGGTCAGATTAGATGCTCTAATGGTCTCTTCTAGCCATAAAGTCGACTAATTTCTAAAAAACTGAATGTAGCATTGGGAGCAGCAGCGTCTGATGTTTTCCTGTCTAGCCGGCTTGCTTCCTAGAACAAATGCTCCTTGAGTGGGGTGATCCACAGGGAGTAGCTCAAACCTCCAAAGTGCCTGGCCGGGGCAGGACATTAGCCCAGCAAGGGAGGGGTGTGGCAGTGACATCACAAAGGCCTTTTGCAGGACCTCAGACTATTGGCCAAAGGTGGTGGGGAGGTGGTGACCTCACAGAGAGATGCTGACATCAGCCAGGCAGGACAGGGGCGAGGGGCCAGGGAAACCTCAGAGACCCTGTGGCTTTGCTTCAGCAAGTCTCCTTCTCCAGGTCTCGCTTTGAGGACTGGGGGAGTATTGGGGTTCACGTACCTGAGCGCCAGGAGGAACCTCTTTCGAGTTTTCTCCTTCCCTTTTAGTGATTTTACTTGAAAACAGCCGACCCTGTTTAGAGGGTTAGAGCCTCCTCGAGGTTTGAAACTGTTCAGTCTGATCCATCTGGTGACAGTTGAATTCATGGAAAACATGATCTTAAGGAGGCAGAATTTTATTCCAAACCTGGGATCTTGTCCCTTAGAATCACTGAGGACATTAGGGTTTGTCCTTTTTGTTTCACCTTTACCTCCATCCATCCCTCCTTTCTCTTCCTCTCTTGCTTCTTTTCTCCTTTCTCCTGTTCCCCTCCTAACCCCAGGAGAGTGTGTGTGTGTGTGTGTGTGTTGCGGGGGAGTGCTCGGCAGCTCTCACTTTGGGAGGTCCACCCCAAACTGAGGGGCTGCGGTAGTGCTGGGGCAGTGATCCCCGCCAGTGACCTAGGCCATCCTTTTAGCTCTCTGGTGAGACCCCTCAGCCTCCCCTCCTCAGTCTCTACCCTGATTGGCTGAGCAGGGGGTTATTGACAGGGAGCAGACTCAGGTCCTTGTTGTTCTCTTTTAAGACCAAGTAAATAAGTCATAACCACTGATATGTTTGATGGATTTTGCTGCTTCTCTGCATTAATTGTCTCTGAGCAGTTCATGATTCTCTCTAACATTGCAGTTCTCCTAAAATACTGGCTGAATAATTACTGTGCATACTTGTTGGTCTGGAGCTCATCTGAGAGCACTTTAAAATCTCAGTCTGCCTGTGTATGGGTCTTCTCTCACTAGGATAGTCTGAGGCCTTTTTCTTAGGCTAAGGACTTTGGCTAAGCAGCAGGGGCAGCCATTAGCTGGGAAGCGAAGGGTCACATCCTCTCATCCCAAACCAGTCACACTGAAATAAGGTGCTATTAGGCTGTTAGGAAGACGATCCTGTCTGTATGATGCCCATCACCACCAGATAAAGAAACAGATCTTAAGATGGATAAAAGAAACTTAGTTTGACAGCATCCTGTCTGGCAAGAAATCACTTATCAATGGCTCTGACTGCGAAACTCTCATTTCTGTATTGTTCTATCTTTATGGCCCTCACTTTTCTGTTGTTTATCTGTCTGGTTCTCTAATTGTTTCTCTCTTCTGTACAATCAATCGTGCTAGGTGTAGCTGGCAATATGACTATATAAACTGGGGTCAAACAGGAGGAAGGGAAATTGGAATCATGTTTATTAAGTGGGGAACAGGAACAGGGACACAGGCAAGGCTGGGAAGGAGGACAGGGTAAATGCTCTGCAGCATCAGAGCTGGGAAGGGAACACTGGGGAACAGACTGTATGGGTGTATAGAGATAAGCCCGAGTGGTGTGAAGGGCTTGAATATGTAATCTTATAAGTGTAAAAATTATGCAGGCTACACAACCACCCAGTGACATCATCAACAAAGTGCCCATTTGTGTCTGGGTAGCGGCCCTGCTATGGGAGGGAGTGTGACGTTATTGGTATAAACTGGGACCATATAGAACATGGTTTGTAACCAAGGTCCTGTAGTGCCACCAAATGTTAGATAAAGGGGTCATATAAGATGTCTATGACCAGGTTATGGGTGGCTGGTTATGATTATGCTGTCTGTGTGCATGTGTCATTTTAGTTGAAGTTATGTATATTGGCTCTATACTGTCTGTATTTCAAGTTGGTGCTGTGCTTCTGAAACATCCCAGACAAGTTGAGTGTTAGCTCTGCCCAGCTGGCTTGATGGCCCATTAAGGACCATCAGCTACACAATTGACCCATGGAGAGAAGGCAGACACGCCTTGTGACTCAGCAAAGTATGCAGGGACTGGCCCATGTGACTCCAGACTCCATTTTGCTGTAATTTTCCACAGTAAGGACAAAGAGGTTCTTACACCTGGAAAAGCCTATCTAAGGCTGATGCCTCATCTCCATCTGGTCTACAATCCTGCTTCTTACCTCTGGAGGACTTTGCTACAAACTGAAGCTCTGCACAAAGGACTGATGACCCATCCCAGCAGGATGTACTCCAGAGACTTGATTTGAACCTGCAGTTTATGCCATCACTGCTACAAGCCTGAACTAAGAACTTTGCCATTACTGAATGTAATTGATTCCATTTAACCAATTCTAGCTCTCATCTCTACCTTTTTTCCTTTATGAATAAACCTTTAGATTTTAGATTCTAAAGGACTGGCAACAGTGTGATTTGTGGGTAAGATCTGATGTGTATATTGACCTGGGTCTGGGGCTTGGTCCTTTGGGATAGAGAGAACTGTTTTCTTTTATTGGGGTGTTGGTTTTCATAACCATTCATCCCCAGGACAGTGGCACTGGTGGTGATACTGGGAGACTGGAGTGTCTAAGGGAATTGCTTGTGTGACTTGTGGTTAGCCAGTGGGGTGAAACCAAAGTCCTCTTTGTCTGGCTGGTTTGGTTTGCCTTAGAGGTGGAAAAACCCCAGCCTAGGGCTGTGACTGCCCTGTTTGAGCAATTGGTCCTGATTTGGCACTCTCCGTTGGGTCCCGCCAGAACCGCATCATCACAGGGAGGAATGCAGCAAGGACTCAGGATCAGTGGCCAGGGTCACTGAGCATAGACATGGGGAGGTTATATGGGGAGAGGGGTTATGAGTGGGAGAGGGAGGTCAAATGTTAAAATAATGATATTTGGGAAATGTAAAAGAAGTGAAACTGAACAGAAATAAAACTGGAGTGTAGGCTCTAAAGCAACAAGGCTTCAGTAGGGATTGAGGTTAAAGGTCTGGGATCCCCACAGCTCTAGATTTTCAAACCTCTCCTCCTCCCAATGACCCACCCAGCCCACTTCCCGGGTGCCCTTTCTCCACCTCCCCTCCCCTTCTTCCCATTACTCTCAGCCGGCACCATGGCCCGGCACCTTGGGAGCTTCTTGTATTTTCTCCTCCTCTCTCACTACCTCCTACCTCCCTGCTGCTTCCTCGCTCTAACCCTGCACACACCCTCCCCATGTCCTGGCACCCCAGAATGATCTACTCCCCCTCTTCTCCCCCTCCCGACTCTCTTATCCCTTCACCCATGGGATCCTGAATGGCAACATTACACGCTCTCCTAAGAGCTCATCTCACTGTCACACAAACCATGCATGAGTCATACACATATTTACTCAATTTAGAATTCTACAGGAGGCATATTTTCCTCTTAAAATGAGGAAAAGGCATAGAAAGCTACAGTGATTAATATAGCCAATAAGGATATATTAAATCAATTTTAAAATGACTGACGGCACCAAAAGGCACATGTCCAAAAATGATACTAGCGTGTGGGAGATAAGGCAAAAAGGGGGCAAGAAAACCTGCAAAACTTGTATGATGAATAAGGTATACAGTTATTACTACTCAGGTTCTTTAGAGACCCACAGCTTCTAATAACCCAGGCGACAGGACTCCTTACCCAGCAAGACCACCGTCTCATAGTTCTCCTGCATGACATCCCTGTAGAGGGCTCTCTGAGTGGGGTCCAGCAGAACCCACTCTTCCTGGTGAAATACACAGCCACCTCCTCGAAGGTCACCGGCCCTGAAGAGCAAGAGTCCAACACTCAGTACCTGCTGCCCCACTCACAACCCCACTATTCACGGAACAGCAGCACCAGGTAAATGGGAGCTCAGGAGGCACATGTTAACAGAGTCCACCCACCTTGCTTAGAGCAGCCAGGAGGCATCAGAGGATGGAAAGAGAGAACCTTTGTGTCTCCCAGCTGACAGACAGAGGCAGAGTCATCACATTTATCACATAGCTACTAGCCAGGGCTTGATATAGGAGATGGGGCTGTCTCTGGACCCTGCTGGTGGCTCCCTGGTAGGAATCTCCAAATAAAATATATGGAAGAACAGGAAGTCAACAGTAAAGAATATAAGTTAGAAAGTCAGAATTGTAGAAAATTGGTAAGGGAAGCTATCAGGAATCAATGACCACTTAATGAAAATAAGAAGGAAGTTTTAAAAAAGTATATTAAGTACAAAATTTATCCCTAATAATGGTAGTGGTAAATTACTAGATAGAAATGGCAGAATTATCAAAAATAATACAGAAGAGGTAAAAGTGTTCAATAAATATTTCACTCCTGGAGTTGGAGAAAAACAGATGATGTAATCATATAAGACGTTGACAACGACAGTCTTTCCATCAACAATAACTCACGAGGATGTTAAGAGAAGCTATTACAGTTAGACATGTTTAAATAAGCAGGTCCAGATAACTTGTATTAAGAGTTTTGAAAGACCTGGTGGAGGACTGTTAATGTTGATTTTAATTAGGACTTGGACCAATGGGAAATTCAGAAGAATGGAATAAAGCTATTGCTGTGCCAATATTTAAAAAGTGTAAAAGAGATGACCCAGCTAATTACAAGCGTGTTAGTCCGATACTGGGCAAGATAATAGAGCAGCGAATATGGATTTAATTAATAAAGAGGTAAAGGAGGGTAATATAATTAGTACCAATTAACAAAGGTTCAGAGACAACAGATCCAATCAATCTAACTGGATATCCTTATTGGGTGAGATCAAAAGTTTGGTTGCAGCTAATAGTATTGATGAGCTGAGAGGTGAAAACATTACCTAGTCTTCTGTAAGGCATATGACTTGGTTCAGCACAATATTTTGACTAGAAAACTAGAAAGATACAAAATAAACACAGCATACATTAAACAGATTAAAAACTATGATTGTAAATGGGAACCATGCTTGAGTAGATTTCTTTCTAGAGGTTCCCACAAGGATTGGTTTTGGCCTGTGCTATTTAACATTCTTATCAATGACTTGGAAGAGAATATAAAATCATCATTGATAAAGTTTGCAGTTGCCACAAAGATTGGGGTTCGTGGTAACTAATGAAGTGTCAGAAGATTCAGGCTCCAGCACTGGGAGTCAGGAAGTTTTCCCAGCCCTGGCTGGAGGGTTATTTCCTGTTCACAAAGAGTGGAAGTTCCATTCCCAACTCCTGTGCCTTGAAATTAGGCCTGACACTACACCACACATTCAGCATAGTGGTATGATTATAAAATGATTAGGACATAATTATGTTGCATTTTGTGCAAGATGCGTCATGTTCAGTGTCATTGGAAAAGTTATGATTTGCTGAATATGACTGTCCTATTTGTGCGCATGTATCATGTTCGTAACTGAAGTTATGGATATTGACTCTGTATCTGTATTTCAAATGTGTTTACTCTGGGTAACACTCACAAAAAGCCTTTCAGGTACAACAAAGAAGCCAGACAGTGTTCATGGCTCATCAAGAAAGACAATGGACCGTGGACGAGCTTAGCCCTCTTGTGAATTTTCAGCTAGCCTATGAGCCATGGCTACTATGACTCAGCAGGGCATGCTAGGGCATGTGAGCAGACCACATGACAACAAACTCCATTTTGGTACCTGTATTTTCCACAAACTGGACTGGGAAACAAGTTTGGAACAAATGGTTCCCATAATATGGAAAAGCTACATAAGGTGGAGTGTGAAATCATTTCTTGGCCTCATTCCCCAAACAAGAGAACTCCTGGAAACACCTGAGGAAGAAAGACTGAACTGGGGGAACTGCTGGTCCCAGGGTAAAGGGATTTTTAGCTTGTGTATGGAAACTTGGTGGACTGCTTGTATCATCAGTCAGGGTGAGAAACTGCTATTCAAATTCTATCCAGATAGTATGTTAAGCTTAGTTTGAGTTTTGGTTATTTGTTAAGTAATCTGCTTTGATCTGTTTGCTACCACTTATGGCTGGGAAATTGGCTTTTGTCTTCTATCTGTCTTTGAGTGGCTTAGGTAAAGCACTCAGGTAGCTTAGTTGGATGCGTGGTGCCACCTGCTGTCCTGTTGGGTAATAACAGGGCCTGGAGGCTGGCAGTGTGAGAAGGGCCAACCCAGTTTGAGGTTAGAGGGACAGTGTTTCCCAGAAGCCCCAGACTGCACCCCGAGTTGACAGCCCATCACACCCTAGAGTACACAAGTCTCAGCAGGTTTGTCACATCATTTCCCCTCCCATTCCACACCCTAGACAGTTCCTGCCTCCCACTACCTCTAGCAGCTCCCACCCTCCTATTCATTTATTTCTCCTCTCCTCCAAGCAGAACCCACCACCAGCTCCCTGATAATCCCTTACCTGAGCCAGCTCCATTGCAGCCGTTTCCTTCCTGCTGGGAGGAGGGGATGATTTAGGGTGAAAGGTGGACATTATTCTGTAGCCTGCCAGGGCAAGAAGGGCAAAATGAGAGAATTCAGACAGGGTTTCTGTCCTTTCCACATGTCAATTCCCCCCAGCATTTTTCCTGGTAATGGACATTCTAGGTTCTGCCACACTGTGTAGCACAAAATGACCTTATTCCAGTACAGGCCTAGCCCCTCCCACCAGGGTGCAACCCTCCTAGACATAGTGAAACCCTCCCAGTAGCAGAGTCTCTCTGTTACACTTATACCGTTGTAGATGATACCAAACTGGGAGGGGCTGCAAGTGCTTTGGAGGCTAGAATTACAATTCAAAATGATCTGGACAAACTGGAGAATATAGGATGAAATTCAATGAGGACAAATCCAAAGTACTCCACTTAGGAAGGAACAATCAGTTGCACACATACAAGACAGGAAATGACTGCCTAGGAAGGAGCACAGGAGAAACGGATCTGGGAGAGTCAGTGGATCACAAGCTAAATATGAGTCAACAGTGTTACACTGTTGGAAAAAACAAGTATAATCCTGAGATGTATTAGCAGGAGTATTGTAAGCAAGACATGAGAAGTAATTCTTCCGCTCTACTCTGCACTGATTAGGCCTCAACTGGAGTAATGTGTCCAGTTCTGGGTGCCACATTTCAGGAAAGATGTGGAAAAATTGGACAAAGTCAGAGAAGAGCAATAAAAATGATTAAAGGTCTAGAAAACATCACCTATGAGGAAGACTGAAAAAATTTTGTTTGTTTAGTCAGGAGAAGATATGATCAGCTTTCAAGTACATAAAAGTTCATTTCAAGGAGGAAGGAGAAACATTGTTCTTAACCTCTGAGGACAGGACAAGAAGCAATGGGCTTAAATTGCAGCAAGGAAGGTTTAGGTTGGACATTAGGAAAAACTCCTGTCAGGGTGGTTAAGCACTGGAATAAATTGCCTAGGGAGGTTGTGGAATCTCCATCATTGGGGATTTTTAAGAGCAGGCTGGACAAATACCTCTCAGGGATGGTCTAGATCAGGGTGGCCAACATGTAGCTCTTTAGAATTTAATCGCAGCTCCTTGTACAGGCACCAACTCCGGGGCTGGTGCTACAGGCACCAACTTTCCAATGTGCTGGGTGTGCTCACTACTCAGCTACAGGCCCTGCCCCACTCCACCCCTTCCCACCCCCTTCCTGAGCCTGCAGTGCCCACGCTCCATCCCCCGTCCCCCACCGAGTGTCTTGCATAGCATGAGCAGCTGATAGGGAGTGCGAGGGGGGTGGGTGCGGATACGTGTGGATTGCCATGGGTGGTAGGCACTGGGAGCAGGGGGTGGGAGCTGATGATTCTTTAGCAATGTATATTGGTAAATTCTGGCTCTTTCTCAGGCTCAGGTTGGCCACTCCTAGTCTAGATAATACTTCATCCTGCCTTGAGTGCCCTGTCATTGTCCCCAAGGCAGCTCTCTCAGATTAACTAAGTTATTTGACGCTCCAGCCATTACACAGTCTCTCCAGGGAGTGCCTTTCATGGGCTGGGCCTAGTTTTAGCTTTTGGGAAGCGTGACCCTGGGGGCTCTGGGATTGGGCCTTCTTGCCTCAGCACACCTTGTTTCTTTCTGTGGCTCCCCAGTGAGTCCAAATGAGTAGATACTCCTCATACAGACTGTGAACATAAGAATGTGTTTTGTGTTTAGACTTTATTGAATACTTGTAAGTTGCTGCCTGAGTTAACATCTGACTAGTTGCATTGTGAGCCTCTGTGGCTCTGTAAATCACCAAACAGGAGAGAGACTTTACCAATGTGAAGTGCTGATTGGCAACAGAATGCATTACACCCTGCCTGGCAGGAAAGGTCCATCAACACCAGAGAGACTATTATGGGATGTTAACAAAGACACAAGACTGTTGTTGTGCTCTTCACTTCCCAGTAGCTAAGTTTCCTGCTCAGACCACATGGTAGGAAGGGGATGAAAAACCCCATAGAGAAGGAACTGATTGTCTGTATGCTGCCTGGACTCTGGGGGCAAAGTTTCTAGGCATAAGCAAGAGATCCCCAGCTGCTTAGCCTGAGTTAGTCCTAAAGAATATGTAGAGCTTGCTTATTACAGAAGCTTCTATTACCTTTGAAATTTAAGACTGCAACTCATCTGCATCTATAGGATTACCTGCTTTAACTTTGTTAACAACTCTCGTTTCCTTTTAAATAAGTCTTAATACAGGTTATGACAGGACTGGCTACAAGTGTCTTTGTTGGAAGATCTAAGATTTAATTGACCTAAGGAAGTGACGGGTCCTTTGGGACTGGCAGTAACTTGAACATTGCTGTGATTCGTGCTGTAAGGCAGTGGTTCTCAACCAGGGCCCCTGGGTGTCGTGAGCAGCTTTCAGGGGCTGCCAAGCAAAGCCGGCATTAGACTCACTGAGTCCCAGGGCAGAAAGCTGAAGTCCCAGCGCAGGGGCTGAAGTCAGGGCCCTGAGCCCCATCACCAGGGCTGAAGCCAAAGCCTAAGCAATGTAGCTGCGGGGCCCCTGTGGCATGGGGCCGCAGGCAGTTGCCCTGCTTGCTACCCTAACGCCAGCCCTGGATTTTATATGCAGAAAACCAGTTATTGTGGCCCACATGGGCAGTAGAGTTTTTATAGCGTGTGGGGGTGGGGGGGTAGGGGGTGGGGGGCTCAGAAAGAAAAAGGTTGGGAACCCCTGGAGTAAGGGACCACCTGTCACAAAGGTGAGCTCACCTGCGTGGTGAGATATATGGGATCACCCAAGAGGACTGTCTGTGATTCCATGTTAATGCTGTTACAATGCCTGAAGCGTTTACACTGGATACTTGGTTGGTGAAATCTCCATACAGACCTCACACCCAATTTGGGGTTTGTGCCCTGCTTCTCACCAGTCTGCCTGAGGCTGGTGCTAGTGCTCTCGAGTCACTGAAGACAGTGTTACAGAGAGAGGAGCTGTGACTTCCCAATGTCACCAAACAGATCCATGACAGAGCCAGGAACAGATCCTGTTAACTCCCGAGCCCTGTCACTCGCAGCTTGGAAAGGTCCCAGTGAACACTGTAGGAAGAGGTGTGCAGGGATTGCAAATGAGCTGCTCTGCCAAGACAGCCTGCACATCCATGGACAAACCACCTCGCTGGGGGTGTGTCCCCTGGGTCAGGAGAAGTCAGTGTCAGTCCTGTGGGGCTGTGCTCCTGGCTCATACCTCCAGCACTCAGTGCTGCCCCTCCGTTACCAGCTGCACCGTTCAGTCAGCCTCAGGCCTCAGGAGGTCACAGCCCCTCTCCCCACCCCAAACCTTCAAACTGGGACATGGTGCACCAGTGCCAGAGTGCACTAGTGTAAATTCTGTCTACACTAAGGGTTTGCACCAGTGCCTAAAACAGCAGTGTGGCAGAGACCTTCAGAAACAGCAGTGCGGTGGCACTAGAACCTATTTCTAGCTCGGTCACAGACAGCCTGGGTGACCTTGGACACGTCAATGTTTCTCCTCCCAACTTTAGTCTCTTTATCCAACTGCCCACTCACTGGGGTCTCCTCTCTCTCTCCAGAGCTGCTCACCACTAAAATCTGTGTGGGTGTCCCCAGAGCTAAGGCAGTTCAGCTCTGGAACAGTCTTACAAGGGGCTGGGGAGTCTCTTTCCCTGGTAGTTTTTAAGAACAAATAGGACAAAGCTCTGTCATAGATAATCTACATATACTTGTTCCTGCCTCAGCAGAGAAAGCTGGACTTGATGACATCTTGAGGTCCTATCTAGCCCTACATTTCTAGGATGCTATGCAATATATACATATAAAAACACAACATACAGAATAAAACTCACCACAACATAGTGTCAGGAAAATTCAGGGGGAAAAAAAACACAACCTACACTCCACAGCATAAAATGACAATACAAAGGAAAAGAAAGCAACACGATGCGAACTATGACATCCTAGGACAAAAGTACACAATGGAAAACAAGCTGAGGCAAAACAATTCACCATAAAACTGCTACACAAAATGGTGCGATCACAGTTCCAAATGGCACCATGCAAAACAGCTCAGCGTAGAACATGACGCAGCACAAAGAGAATTATTTCAATGTAGGTCTGGAAGGGATCTTGAGAAGTCATCTACTCCAGCCCGCTGTGTTGAGGCAGGACCAAGTATCCCTAGACATTTGCAGACTGGCGTATCTCTAACCTGGTCTTAAAAACCCCCAATGAAGGAAATTCCACAGCCTCCCTTGGAAGCCAATACAAGGCAAACACAGACCAAAACAATGCTGTACACACACACGCTGGGCTTGCGGTTGGGGAGGCAAGAATTGAAACAATCTGGGTTCAGTTCACAGTATTGCCGCAAATTCTCCACGCAAACTTTTTACACACCGGTGGCTGGCCCGTACCACTGCCTTGGGCTCACACCACTCAGGCTGTGGGGCTGTATAATGGTCATGTAGAAGTTCCGGCTTGGGCTGCAGCCCAGGTCTGGCACACCTCCCACCTCGCCGGGTCCTAAGGTGAAAGAGACAAATTCATATTACAATTAAGGCACAAATATTCAACAGCGAGGATGATTCACCACAGGAACAAGTTACCAAGGAAATTGGTGCATTCTCCATCTCGTGACGTCATTTCATGAAGACTAGATGCCTTTCTGGAATGTGTTTACCCCAAAAGTAGCTAGTGTGTCATACAGGAGGCCTGTGATATGCAGGGTAAGATTAGATGCTCTAATGGTCTCTTCTAGCCATAAAGTCGACTAATTCCTAAAAACTGAGTGTAGCATTGGGAGCAGCGTCTGATGTTTTACTGTCTAGCTGGCTTTCTTCCTAGAACGAATGCTCCTTGAGTGGGGTGATCCACAGGAGTAGCTCAAACCTCCAAAGTGCCTGGCCAGGGCAGGACATTAGCTCAGCAAGGGAGGGTGTGGCAGTGACATCACAAAGGCCTTTTGCAGGACCTCAGACTATTGGCCAAAGGTGGTGGGGAGGTGGTGACCTCACAGAGGATGCTGACATCAGCCAGGCAGGACAGGGCGAGGGCCAGGAAACCTCAGAGACCCTGTGGCTTTGCTTCAGCAAGTCTCCTTCTCCAGGTCTCTCTTTGAGGACTGGGGGAATATTGCGGTTCACGTACCTGAGCGCCAGGAGGAACCTCTTTCGAGTTTTCTCTTTCCCTTTTAGTGATTTTACTTGAAAACAGCCGACCCTGTTTAGAGGGTTAGAGCCTCCTCAAGGTTTGAAACTGTTCAGTCTGATCCATCTGGTGACAGTTGAATTCATGGAAAACATGATCTTAAGGAGGCAGAATTTTATTCCAAACCAAAACTGTGGAGCTGCAGTAGTGCTGGGGCAGTGATCCCCACCAGTGACCTGGGCCATCCTTTGAGCTCTCTGGTGAGACCCCTCAGCCTTCCATCCTCAGTCTCTACCCTGATTGTCTGAGCAGGGGGTTAATGACAGGGAGGAGACTCAGGTCTTGTTGTTCTTTTTTAAGACCAAGTAAATAAGTCATAACCACTTATATGTTTGATGGATTTTGCTGCTTCTCTGCATTAATTGTCTCTGAGCAGTTCATGATTCTCTCTAACATTGCAGTTCTCCTAAAATACTGGCTGAATAATTACTGTGCATACTTGTTGGTCTGGAGCTCATCTGAGAGCACTTTGTGAGGTCATTCAATGTATGAAATTCAAGATCCGACGGTTAATTTGAAAATCAGGGCTCTGGGGGTCCTATTCCCAATTCAGCCATTGACTGGCTTTGTGACCTAAGACAAGTCAATTCTCCTTTCTCAGCCTGAGCGTCTCCCTCTTTCAAGTAGGGATAATAATGATCCGCTCCTACCTACCTCAACACACTCACTCTTCCCCAACACACACACACACTGTCTCTCCCCACACACAAACAGTCTCCACACTGCAGCTGAAAAGCAGCTGTGTTGGAAGCAATGAGTGTGGCAATCTCAGTGAACCGATGGAGAGTGACGGTGGTCAGAGAGAGACAACGGAAGGTTAAAGGGGCAACGATGGGCATAATGAGTCTGGCCCGGGGCAGGACCTCAGCTTTGAGGGGAGGGTGGGTGTGGCAGTGACATCACAAAGGCCTTTTGCAGGAACTCGGCCTATTGGGCAAGGTGGTGGGGAGGGTGACCTCACAGAGACCCCGACATCAGCCGGGCAGGACAGAGGTGCAGGGCCAGGCCAGTCTCTGAGACCTCCCGGCTTTGCTGCCAAGTCTCCTTCGCGAGGTCTCTCCTCGAGGGCTGAGAGAGAATTAGGATTCAGAGTTGTGAGCATGAGGAGGAACCTCTGTGGAGTTTTCTCCTTTCCTACCACTGATTGTGCTGAAAACAAACTTCCCTTTGAGAAGGTAAGAGGCTCAGAGAGCTTTGGAACCTGTTCCGTCTGATCCACCTGGCGCAGGCAGCATTCTAGGCACAGACAGCGCTGGCTTCAGGTGGCAGAATTTGATTTCCTCCCTAGGTTTTGATGATTGGAATCCCTGGGGACATTGGGGTGTATCCTTTTTGGTTTATCTTTTCCTCTTTCCTCCCTCCTTTCTCCTCTTCTCTTGCTTCTTTTTTCCCTTTTCCAGATTCCCTCCCTCTACCTAGGAGGGATGGGTCTGGAGTGCGGGCAGGGGAGGGGTATTGCTCTCATTGCGGGAGGTCCTCACCAAGAGGTGGGTCTGGGTCTGAGTGATCCCCTCTGATGCTGTCCTGGGCCATCCTTTGGGACATCTGGTGAGACCCCTCAGCCTCCTGCCACTCAGAGTCTCTGAGCAGGGGGCTATCGACACCAAGGAGACTCAGGTCAGTTTGGTCTCTTTTCAAATCAGGCAAATAAGTCACAACCAATCCAATGTATGGAATTAATCTTGCTGCTTCTCTCCATTAATTGTCTCTTGGCAGGTCATGATTTTCATTAATGTCCTAGGTCTTCTAAAATACTTGCTGAATAATTACTATGAACCACTGTTGGTCTCTAGCTCACTTGAGGCACTTTATTCTGATCACTCAATGTGTGAAATTCAAGATGTGAGAGAGAGGCTGAAAGTCAGGAGCAGTGTTTCCTCTAATTTGTTATGTCCATGTGTGGAATGAATTTTGTTTTGGGCACAAATATGGAGGTGAGGTGTGACACATCACCTGCATGTTGCGCTCCTTACAAAATTCATTCTGCACATGGATGGTGTGTGGCAGGGTGAGGCTGAAGGTTTGGAGTGTGGGAGGCTCGGGGTTGGGGCGCAGTGAGGTGAGGGCTCCGGCTGGCGGTGCAGGCTCTGGAGTGGGGCTAGCGATGAGGTCTCAGCATTGGAGCAGAGGTAGGGGCGCAGGGGTGAGGGCTCTGGGGTGGGGCTGAGAATGAGGAGATTGGGAGCAGGTTGCCCCAGGGAGAAAGAACTGCCCCCTCAGCCCTCTCTCCCCACAGCAGCTCAGGGCCAGATGAGAGGGCACCTGTCTCCAAGCCGCAGCAGCGCCGGTGGGGCTGGGTTGGGACTGAGGAGGCGACAGGATTTATTTTCCGAAGTCAAAAGGAGGAAGGGATGGAGTTATGCTTCAGTTTTACCTCATAAACTTATTCCTGTCTAACCTACAGGACACTATGGGAATAAGACACTATGTCATGTGGTGACATCACAAGAGCAGAGGATGTGAGAACTACAGCAACTGAGATGGTGGGGGATTTAGAGTCGGATTATTTCAAATGCTGCATTTGCCGGCTGACATTTAACAGCAACGCTTAGCTAACACAATGGAGAAAGGAATTCTCTGCTAAAGATTCAACCTGCCCCTTTGGCCAACTCCACCTTCCCTGACCGGGTGTGCTCAGAACACCTCTCCCCAGCCTCCCCATACACACACACAAGCCCACAGCTGGGCACCCAGCACAAAGCAAGGGAGGGTTGCTTGGCTTGTTTACTTTTACTTTTCAAAGGCTTTTTAAAAGCATTTTCTGCCTATTCCCCATGGTGAGGAAGCAGATGATTAGTTAAACAAAGTTAAACAAAAGTTAAAAGGTAGAGTGATTAAAATGAAATCCCTGCAAGTTGCATGGGCCCTTTTAAAGACACCATAATAGAGGCCCAACTTCAATGTATACCCCAAATTAAGAAACACAGTAAAAGAACTAAAAAGAGCCATCGTGGCTTAACAACCATGTAAAAGAAGTAGTGAGAGATAAAAGACTTCCTTTAAAAGTGGAAGTCAAATCCTAGTGAGGCAAATAGAAAGGAGCATAAACACTGCCAACTTAAGTGCAAGAGTGTAATAAGAAAAGCCAAAGAGGAGTTTGAAGAACAGCTAGCCAAAAACTCCACAGGTAATAACAAAATGTTTTTAAGTACATCAGAAGCAGGAAGCCTGCTAAACAACCAGTGGGGCCCCTTGACGATCAAAATACAAAGGAGCGCTTAATGGCGATAAAGTCATTGCGGAGAAACTAAATGAATTCTTTGCTTCAGTCTTCACGGCTGAGGATGTTAGGAAGATTCCCAAACATGAGCTGGCTTTTGTAGGTGACAAATCTGAGGAACTGTCACAGATTGAAGTGTCACTAGAGGAGGTTTTGGAATTAATTGATAAACTCAACATTAACAAGTCACGGGACCAGATGGCATTCACCCAAGAGTTCTGAAAGAACTCAAATGTGAGATGCGGAACTATTAACTAAGGTTTGTAACCTGTCCTTTAAATCGGCTTCGGTACCCAATGATTGGAAGTTAGCTAATGTAACGCCAATATTTAAAAAGGGCTCTAGAGGTGATCCGGCAATTACAGACCGGTAAGTCTAACGTCGATGCAGGGCAAGTTAGTTGAAACAATAGTTAAGAATAAAATTGTCAGACACATAGAAAAACATAAATTATTGAGCAGTAGTCAACATGGTTTCTGTAAAGGGAAATCGTGTCTTACTAATCTATTAGAATTCTTTGAAGGGGTCAACAAACATGTGGACAAGGGGGATCCGGTGGACATAGTGTACTTGGATTTCCTGAAAGCCTTTGACAAGGTCCCTCACCAAAGGCTCTTACGTAAATTAAGTTGTCATGGGATAAAGGAAGGTCCTTTCATGGATTGAGAACTGGTTAAAGACAGGGAACAAAGGGTAGGAATTAATGGTAAATTCTCAGAATGGAGAGGGTAACTAGTGGTGTTCCCCAAGGGTTAGTCCTAGGACCAATCCTATTCAATTTATTCATAAATGATCTGGAGAAAGGGGTAAACAGTGAGGTGGCAAAGTTTACAGATGATACTAAACTACTCAAGATAGTTAAGCAGATTGTGAAGAACTTCAAAAAGCTCTCACAAAACTAAGTGATTGGGCAACAAAATGGCAAATGAAATTTAATGTGGATAAATGTAAAGTAATGCACATTAGGAAAAATAACCCCAAATATACATACAATATGATGGGGGCTAATTTAGCTTCTAGCGTCAGGAAAAGATCTTGGAGTCATTGTGGATAGTTTTCTGAAGATGTCCACGCAGTGTGCAGAGGCGATCAAAAAGCAAACAGAATGTTAGGAATCGTTAAAAAGGGGATAGAGAACAAGACGGAGAATATAGTATTGCCCTTATATAAATCCATGGTACGCCCACATCTCGAATACTGTGTACAGATGTGGTTTCCTCACCTCAAAAGATATTCTAGCACTAGAAAGGTTCCAAAGGGCAACTAATATGATTAGGGGTTTGGAGAGGGTCTCATACGAGGAAAGATTAAAGAGGCTAGGACTCTTCAGCTTGGAAAAGAGGAGACTAGGGGGGGATATGACAGAGGTATATAAAGTCATGAGTGACATTGAGAAAGTGGATAAGGAAAAGTTATTTACTTATTCCCATAATACAAGAACTAGAGGTCACCAAATGAAATTAATAGGCAGCAGGTTTAAAACAAATAAAGGAAGTTCTTCTTCATGCAGCGCACAGTCAACTTGTGGAACTCCTTACCTGAGGAGGTTGTGAAGGCTAGGACTATAACAATGTTTAAAGGGAACTGGATAAATTCATGGTGGCTAAGTCCATAAATGGCTATTAGCCAGGATGGGTAAGAATGGTGTCCCTAGCCTCTGTTTGTCAGAGGATGGAGATGGATGGCAGGAGGAAGATCACTTGATCATTGCCTGTTAGGTTCACTCCCTCTGGGGCACCTGGCATTAACACTGTCGGTAGACAGATGCTGGGCTAGATGGACCTTTGGTCTGACCAGTACGGCCTTTCTTATGTTCTTATGTTTTCCACTGCCCAGGAGACCCAGCCAGGGACTGATGTGCTGGAGATATGTTGGGAAAAGGAACTGTCTGAATTGCCAAGGCAGGAAGCCAACAATCTACAGCAACATCATTAACCACAAACTCACTCTAAGCATGCTCCAGCCAGAAGGGAAGTGGGCAGGAATTCTTGCTGTTCAGCCATGGCCACACAACCAGAGATGCACAGCAGTGAGGTGCTGGGCAAGCTGGTCTGAGCGAACAATTGGAAATGATCCTTCCGTTAGAACAGAACCAGAGTGTAGAAAGGCCCCTGTGTTAAGTGGTTGAGGCTGAGGCCTTAGGAAGCTGGCCTACGATACCACAGGGATCTTTCTGTGGAGGTGTGATACTTGCCAGCTAGGGAAGCTGGTGTGTGGTGTCTTTGTGGCTGCACTTTCAGTGATGCAGGTTTCTCTATCCCATTGTTCCAGGGTCATCCTACTAGATTGCCAGCTGCTTTTCAGCTGCAGTGTGGAACTATTTGTGTGTGGGGAGAGACAGTGTGTGTGTGTGTTGGGGAAGAGTGTGTGTGTTGAGGTAGGTAGGAGCGGATCATTATTACCCCTACTTGAAAGAGGGAGATGCTCAGGCTGAGAAAGGAGAATTGACTTGTCTTAGGTCACACAGCCAGTCAATGGCAGAATTGGGAATAGGACCCAGAGCCCTGATTGTCAAATTAACCATCGGATTTTGAATTACATACATTGAATGACCTCAAGAAAGTGCTCTCAGATGAGCTCCAGAGGAACAAGTATGCACAGTAATTATTCAGCCAGTATTTTAGGAGAACTGCAATGTTAGAGAGAATCATGAACTGCTCAGAGACAATTAATGCAGAGAAGCAGCAAAATCCATCAAACATATAAGTGGTTATGACTTATTTACTTGGTCTTAAAGAGAACAACAAGGACATGAGTCTCCTCCTGTCAATAACCCCTGCTCAGCCAATCAGGGTAGAGACTGAGGAGGAGAGGCTGAGGTCTCACCAGAGACCTCAAAGGATGGCCCAGGTCACTGGCGGGGATCACTGCCCCAGCACTACTGCAGCTCCACAGTTTTGGGTGGACCTCCACAGTGAGAGCTGCCGAGCACTCCCCATAACACACACAGACACACACACAGACACACACACACACCTCCTGGTGTTGGGAGGAACAGGAGAAAGGACAAAAAAGCAATTGAGGAAGAGAAAGGTGGGGGGGGGATGGAGGAAAAGTTGAAACAAAAGGACAAACCCTAATGTCACAGTGATTCTAAGGGACAAAATCCCAGGTGTGGAATAAAATTCTGCCTCCTTAAGATCATGCTTTCCATGAATTCAACTGTCACGAGAATGATCAGACCGAACAGTTTCAAACCTCGAGGAGGCTCTAACCCTCTAAACAGGGACATCTGTTTTCTAGTAAAATCACTAAAAGGGAAGGAGAAAACTCAAGAGAGGTTCCTCCTGGCGCTCACGTCCATGAACCCGAATACTCTCAGTCCTCAAAGAGAGACCTGGAGAAGGAGACTTGCTGAAGCAAAGCCACAGGGTCTCTGAGGTTTCCCTGGCCCCTCGCCCCTGTCCTGCCTGGCTGATGTCAGCATCTCTCTGTGAGGTCACCACCTCCCCACCACCTTTGGCCAATAGTCTGAGGTCCTGCAAAAGGCCTTTGTGATGTCACTGCCACACCCCTCCCTTGCTGGGCTAATGTCCTACCTCTGGCCAGGCACTTTGGAGGTTTGAGCTACTCCTGTGGATCACCCCACTCAAGGCGCTCATTCTAGGAAGCAAGCCGGATAGACAGGAAAACATCAGACGCTGCTCCCAATGCTACACTTAGTTTTCAGAAATTAGTTGACTTTATGGCCAGAAGAGACCATTAGAGCATCTAATCTGACCCCTGCATATCACAGGCCTCCTGTATGACACACTAGCTACTTTTGGGGTAAACACATTCCAGAAAGGCATCTAGTCTTCATGAAATGACGTCACGAGATGGAGAATGCACCAATTTCCTTGGTAGCTTGTTCCTGTGGTGAATCATCCTCGCTGTTGAATATTTGTGCCTTAATTGTAATATGAATTTGTCTCTTTTCACCTTCCAGCCATTGGGTTTTTTAATGCCTTTCTCTGCTACATTAAAGAGCCCTTTAATAGTAATCTTTTCTCTCCATTAAGGCACTTCAACGTTTCAATGAAGTCACCTTTCAATCTTCTTTTGAGAAGCTAAACAGGTTGAGATCTTTCAATAGCTCACTAGAAGGCATTTTCTCAGCCCTCAGAACATTTGGTGGCTCTTTGCTGCCTCAACTCCAATTTCACACCATCTTTTTCAAATGAGGACACCAAAACTGGAGGCAGTATTCCAGTATCAGTCTCACTGATACCATGTCACCTCCTGTGACGTTCTTGACATAATCTGTAACTGTATAGATCACCGTTGCCACCACTGTTCTATATTTGCAGCCAATATTGTATAAAGGTGGTCACATAAAGGGTCTATGGAGAGGTTATGATTGGCTGATTATAATTATGCTATCTCTAGATATGTATCATTTTTGTAGTTGACATTATAAATATTGGCTCTATGATGCCTGTATTTCAAACTTGTGCTATGCTTCTGGGAACACCCCAGCCTGACAAATTAGTGTCAGCTCTGCCTAGCCTGTGATGGCCCATTAAGGACCATCAGCTATACAATTGACCCATTGAGAGAAGGCAGATATGCCTTGTGGCTCAACAAGGTGTGCAGGGACCTGCCTATGGACAGAACTCTAAGGTTTTTCTATGTCGCGTGCTGGATAGAGTGTCCTTGGGACAAAGAAAGCAAAGACCACATGGCAGAGACTATAAAGACTGATGCCTCATCTCCATCTGGTCTTCAGTCCTGCTTCATACCTCTGGAGGACTTGGCTACAAACTGAAGCTCTGTACAAAGGACTGAATGGCCCATCCTAGTTGTGGATGTACTCCAGAGACTTGATTTGAACCTGCAATTTATTCCATCACTGCTACAAGCCTGAACCAAGAACTTTGCCAAAGTACAAGTTTTGCCCAGGGCACCGTTTCCCCTAACGCTGGTCCTTGGTAACACCCTGCCCGGCCCAGCGTTCCTCCCGGCCGCCCGGCAGGCTCGGGCTCGGGCACCCTGCCCGGCCCGCGTTCCTCCCGGCCGCCCGGCTCGGGGTCGGGCTCCAGCGCCCTGGCGGCCCAGCGTTCCTCCCGGCCGCCCGGCTCAGGCTCGGGCTCCGCTGCGGCGCCCTGGCTGGCCCGCGTCCCTCCCGGCCACCTGGCTCGGGCTCGGGCTCCAACCGCGGCGCCCTGCCCGGCCCGCAGCCCTCCCCGACCGCCGCAGCTCGGCTCCGGGCACGGGGCAGGAATCGCGACCGATACTTACCCAGATGCTGGGGTCGGGCGCAGTGGCGGCCTTGGCTGCCCGGCTCCGGCTCCGGCTCCGGGCTCTGGCAGTGTTGGAGGTGGTGGGAGGATACTGGATCCTTATAAATGGAGAGCCTGCTCTTCCTTTCAGCAGCACAGACCTGGGTTGACTGTCCTGTGATAAATCAGCCATTCTTTCTCATTCTATGAGCAGAACACAGCAGATGACAGCCTGTTGCTTATTCAGCTTACAGCAAAGGGGACACAGGTCGCTTCAATTCCCAGACTCTGCCTCTCATTCATCTACCCAGTTGGGTGTGTGAAAGCTAAATGAGCTGGTATTCCAAACTCCCAGAAGGCAGTGGAGGAAAGAAAGTGACCCTTTATAGGCAGCTCAGTTCAGTCCTCGCTGCTGAAGGCAGTACTAATGAAGTGACTTGCACACAGAGAGTCAAAGCAAGGGCTTGGTTAAGGGCAGCTTCACCCCAGATTCCCCCTGAAGTTATGTAGGAGGAAACAAGTGAAGGGTTTTAACACAGTGGGCAGTACCAGACAGCAGGCCACTGTGGGATTAGGGGACGTGAGTGCAGGAGTGAGGAGGTCATAAACAGAGCCAGCAAAGAGTTGATTAACACAGGATAAATTAGTCCAAATTTGCGAAATATATCCCCAAAATGTACAAATGAGCCTGTGAAATCCAGAGACCACGTTTCTGTGGCACTCTCCTTTAGAACTCTTGACAGACACCATTCCCATCTCCTTTGGGCTTTTTTTTTGGTATAAATGTGTGGCTCAGGAAACGCAAGGAGCCAAGTGCAGGACTGAGGTTCAGTCTCTCTGTTGGCCCTGGATATGATGCTTTGGGAGGTGTAAGAGGCTAGGAGACTGTAATAGGCAGGAGAAGATGAGGGGAGATTAGTCTGAGTGAAAAGGAGAGGAAAGGACAGGGCTGGCTTATCAGTACCAAATTATTCTCTGATTTTCAATTTAGTACCATGCACATTCTTCTCAGTTACAACAGACACACTGAATAAACTATGCAAATACACAATAGCTGCATGGACACGAGGTTCTCCTTTGAATTTTATGTATAAAGGAAGTTACGATCAATGACATGGCTGGAGAAACTTGTCCTCCTAAAACAAAGGAAAGGTCTGCTCCATTTTTCCTGACACAGGAACAGAACATACTACCAGCTCAGCCCCTCCCACCCTCCACCCGAATCTTACCACTGATCTGCGGATCAAAGACAGCCTGCTTTTTGCTTTGTTCTCAGCAAACTCCAGGCTGTTGATGTCCGTGAGACAGGCCCTGTATTTATTCATCTGCTCTACGACAATCAACTCCACACAGCTGCAAAAGGAAAAAGAAAGTGGTAAAACAGGAGGATAAAACTCTGGCTGTGTTTGAGCTGGCCATGTCGCCTAAGTGCTGCGCCAATTCTCTTGCTTCGTGGGCTGGAAACGAACAGTGTGGTTGAAATGCCCAAAATGGTACTAGGCAGGGAGCTAAACTAGAGGACTAAAGGGAGGGCTCCCAAGGGCTCCATCAGGAAACAGGTCCTTCCTGGAAGGCAAATACCCACCAAGGTTAGGAAAGCACAGCATGTTCAAATGAAGGCTGAAAGAATGGCCATTTCGGATATGCTGCGCTATCTAGCTATATCTATTTGTAGACACACACACTTGTGCTTGTTTGCATCAAGCTGGACAGGCAGTCGCAGGGCAATGACAGTGATTAGGTGTCTGGGGCAGATATTTTGTTTAATACCATCAGTATTGTTTTCTGGAAGAAATCCTTTTAGAGCAGTAATGATACAAGGCGGCGTATATAAGTCAAGTTACAAAGAGACTTCTTCTTACAAGGAACCTTTAGAAGAGTGATTCAAAGTAATTTTCACATCTGTAGGCAGAAGAATTGCTTCTAGGAGAGATTTGAAGGCCAGGCAGGTTCATGTAGTCTGGTCTCCTGCATAGAATTTCATCAAATGATTCCTGCATCCACTATCCATCCTAGGTACTTATCTAACCCCAGTGCCTATTATCTGAGCTTCTCACAATCTAACATGTTTATTCTTAAAATTCCAGTTGAAGTCAAAAACATCCCCGAGGGCTCCATTACAAACCCTTCCCACCCACTGGATGATGATTCCCTATTTACAATTACTTTGGAGATATCAATTAGCCAATTTTCAATCCATTTAATATTTGCTGCACTGAATCTGTATAGTGTTAATTTTTAATCAGGATGACCCAACTGGAATCTAAGTCAACGATGTCAACGTGGTTACCTCTGCCAACCAAACCTGGCATCCAATCAATTTTGACAAGACCTATTTTCCATAAAAACTGTGTTGACTGGCACTAATTACACTGCCATCCTTCAATTCTTTACTGATTACCTTCCACGTCAGCTTTCCCATGATTTTGCCTGAGACTGATATTGAGCTAACTGGCCTGTAGTTACCCAGATCATCCTGTTAATCCTTTTTAGATACTGGCACATTAGCTTTTGTACAGTCCTCTGGAACTTCCCCATTACTCCAGGATTTGTTAAATATCAACATCAATGGCGGAAGAGCTCACTGTCCCGTTCTTTAAAAACTCCTGGGTGCAGGTTATCAATCCTGCAGTTTTTTAAAGGTTTAACTTTAGCAGCTGCTAGTTACTGATAGAATAGACAGTATTTCATTAAGGCAATTCATTTGCAAACCAGTGATGTGTTTGTAGCTGTCATTCTACAGCACATTAAAGTGCATTACTCAGTGATCATTTGACTGTCCTGACATGACCTCATTACAGGATTTACCCTGGAAGTTGTAATGCTATATTCTTACGTGGTTGTTTTACTGATGTCCTGAACGCTCTGCAGTGGGTCAGTTGTGTCAGGACAGCGGAGAATACAGGAGCAAACACAATGGCCAGGGCATTAGCTGACATTCGATTGGTCTCTTCCTGCAGGGCAATCTAAACAATAAACAACAAAGCAGCAAGGGTTAAAGGTAGCTCCAATTCACAGAACACTGGCAGGAAATACCCCTGTAGAGAAACAGAAAGAGGACAAAATACACATTCAGAGCAGGGCAGGAGAGGAGGGCTGTACATGCACATGAGATCTGGAGGTCATTGCCAGGGAAGATTTTCCACAATATTATATAGCTTTGAAGTGAAGAGCTTCAATTTGTTGTATCTGGTAAAGAACTAGACCAACAGGATGTAAATATTATACCAGACAAGGGCAAAAGGTAAGACAATGGATACTGAGTGAACCACACAACATGCCATGACACTCTTTAGGAAATCTTTTGTTTTGACCTACTTAACCTATTTTCCAAAAGGAATAGATACAGTGCATATTTATTACAGTAGCAAGCAACTCACTTAGCCATCATTAAGCTATGCCTTAGAAACAGAGCACAGATGTGTCTAAATGCATGTAGATGGCAGGAAACTTCGCAGATTGTAACACAGTGACTATAGCCTGAACTAGATATTGTCTAAGCTCATGCAAAGCATCACACATGATCCCTAGACCCTAAATGTTCAAACTAAAGGGTGCAATACATGGCAGTACTGTGATCCACTGCAATCTTACTGCATTCCTCAGTGGGTTAGGTCTATGGCTAGTGATGAGCTGGCAAAATCATAACAACCGGTTCCCTCCTCACCCCAGGAGGAATCATGCCTCCCGACCCAGGGACCCCTGCCCCGTCCACCCCCTCCCTGTTCCCTACCCTCTAACACCTCCCAAACCCTATCCACTCCCCCACCCCGAACTCCCCAGCCCCCGACCCGGGAGGGCTTGAGGCCAGCCAGGCGCAGCAGCGGGAGCCTGAGCCCGAGCCGAGCCGAGCCAGGCCGGGCGGCCGGGGAGAGCGAGGCGGGCAGGTGCCCGAGCCTGAGCCGGGCGGCCGGGGAGGAGCGTGGGGCGGCCAGGGTGCGCGGCTGGGCGCGGGCCGGGCCCGGGCGCGGCGGGGGAGGAGCGTGGGGCGGGCAGGGCGTTCGAGCCGAGCCTGAGCCAGGCAGCCGGGAGGAGCGGGGCCGGAGGAGTGCGCGGCCGGGGCTGCTGGCCGTGGAGGTCGGGGCCGGGCGGGGACCCGGGGACAGGGGGCCGTGGTCAGGGACGGGGCTGGAGACCGGCGGGGCACACGGCCCCTCCTGGTTTCCTACCTCAGCGTCGTCTTCCTGGACCGGGAAGCCTGCTTGCTTCTCAGCCCTCCCAGGCTTCCGCGCTAACAGCTGATTCACGGGAAGCAGGGTGGGAGGAGAAGCAGAAGGAGCATTCATGGCAGGAGGTGGAGGCAGAGCTGAGGTGAGCCGGGCCGGGCAGCAGGAGCACTTGTTAAATTTAAATGCCCTTTTAGAACCAGTTTGTCCCACTGGGAACGACCGGTTCTAAAGGGCTTAAGTAACAACCGATTCCAGCGATCCGGTGCGAACCGGCTGCAGCTCACCCTGTCTATGGCATGGAACCATGTGTTTGTAATCAGCTGAGACCTACAGTGGTTGTCTTCTCAGCAAGTCTGAAACATTTGTTGCTATTACGAAAGAAGAACATTAGCTGTCAATGAGAGCATTGTCTGGAAAAAGAGCCCTTGGGTCCAGAGCGTTAAAGCCATTTCAGAATTTAAAGCACTCCCTTGCAAAGTTTCACTCCCCTTTTTCCCGACAAAAGTACTTGGATCACATAGGCCCGTGTTCAGGTACTCTTACTCACGGAGAACAGTACCTTGTTCCAGTGGAACTACTCATGGAGTGCGGTGGTACTCATGGGGAGTAAGTGTATCAGAATCAGGCCCCTAGTGAGGAAGGAGAAGAGAAAGAGTGGCTGCAGTATGACGATCCCACGCTGTGGTCTGCCATTACCTCACAAGGTGAAAGATGAGGCGTTCCAGGGTACTGAGGTGGGTGCGAGAGAGCTGATCAATGACAGAGTACACGCCTCGGATGGTCTCCTTCCTCTCCTGCAGGCCTGGAGAGAGCACACACAGTTACACATATTACAGGCAACTTCCCCATGCTGTCTTCTGCCATCTTTACTTGTGAAGGTGGTGTGAATGGCCCAGTACAGGGAGCTGTGCAGGAGGCTAGTGCACAGAGACAGGGATGACAACTCCCTCCTCTCCTGCCTATACAAGCAGGCCCCCTTTGCAGGTCCCTCGGGTAGCAGTATCCTATGCAAAAAACATGAGCATAAGACACTGATTTCTTTTAAACAGATTCCAAAAGAGTTGGGAGCTGAATAATAACTATGTCTCCTGGGGCACGTTTATGCTGCACACTCTGCTCTGCTCACCATCAAAATCATATGCTACATACCACTCTAGCACGGGCAGAAATAGCAATGTAGATGGCGAGGCACTGCTTAGGTGAGTAAAGACATGCATGAAGGCTGTGGGGATATACCCTACACACACTGCTTAATTTGTAACAAAAGAGGTGCCGGGGCTCAAGCTTTTTTTTTTTTTTAAACTTTCACACAGCAAGCCCAGTGGTACCAGGGCTCTGAGCAGCAAAGGCTTTGACTACTATAACAGTGTAAGGGATTAGTTTGTGTCACAGTGCTGTCTGTGGCTACATGGCACAGTGAAAAGCAGGCTGTGTCCACATTGCAGTGCCTACCTACACGTCAGTGAAGGCTCTGGCAGAAGGAGGCTGCAAGGAAAGACTTCAACAGCAGAGGCTGCTGGAGCAGATGTGCGGAGCTCAGCCCTGGCAAGCCTTGGCACAAATTAAGCATCACCTACGTGGCTCCCACCTACACTGCCTATTTTTAGCAGTGTCATCACCCCGATGGCGTCTTTCCCTGTTGCAGGAAAGACCCGGCAGTGGGAAAAGGCTCTAAGAGGAGGCAGATGGGAGAGGCTCCAGCACTGTCTTGCCAGTTACGTCATAAAGATGACAGATCACCGAAATGACTTTTGGATTCAAACACTCCATACAATTGGCGCTTGTACAATCGTACAAGCACACAATCTACTTGCTTGCTGCTTGTCATGACAATGGTGATGATAAAACTAAAGTAAAAAAAGACTGCTTGTTCTGGGCAAGCAGAAACTGGGTTTGGTACCTGCAGCTAATTGTACCTTCCCTGTCTTGGGTTTTGTGTGTGATTGTATAGGATTTGTATGGACCTTCCTTACACATAGCTCACAGAAATTCCTCGTAGAGTTCGAAGGTCATGAGGGGATTGGGCAAATCTCTCAGCCACCGTTTGAACACACTGGCAATGACATGAATATTGTAGTCATCTAGATTCACATTGTCAATATCTGTTCACCGAGGCAAGTGAGTGGAGGAGTGGAAAAGAAACCAAAGAAAAAGCAAATGATCAGTTTTGATCCAGTAAACAAGCCAGTGTTTTCCTGTCAGTCCTAGCACTGGCGATGACCTAACCACTGCTGTTGGACCAACTTCTGTGGGTGAGAGAGGTCCTGAGGAAGAGCTCTGTGTAGCTCAGCTTGTCTCTTGCCAACAGACGTCAGTCCTACAGAAGCTATTACCTCACTCACCGTCTCTCCACTATCATGGGTGTGGTCAGATGTTCGGCTGCCTGTGTGTGTTCCCTCTGTGTGCCACCCCAGCCTGGCACAGACAACTGACATGGCAGACCGCCCAATGACCACAAGATCCATTAAGGCATGAAGGCACCCAGCCAGGCTTATTTTGATGAAGCACAGTACTAGTATCCTGCACTAATACATGTATACCCATAACAATGGACCAGCTCAGCAAATGGCGGGACTTTCCGTTCCTCCCTAGGCTAGATAAAGACACTGCCCCCAAGATACATTTTTATACAGAGATACAAACAAGTTACATATTGCTCCTCTGATAGTTGACATCCTCTGATATCACAACCCACCACCTTGTACATTTCTATCCATCATATTGTCATCCTGACCATATCTTTAGGCAGGGTCAATAGGTTCCTGTTGTCTTTGGGGAATGTGTTTGTACCATTCTTGGTATGGGGTGTTCTGGTACCACCCTTCTGGAATGTGTCTGTGTGTGTGTGTTTTGTGCTTAGCACTCAGCAACGTGTGTTTCTGCAATATCAGCCCTGTTCTTGCCAGATTCTGTGAGAAGGGCCTGCCTCTAGCTCACAGCCGGATTTTGTTTTATATCAGCAAAGTTTTGACCGCTACTTTGGCCCAGCCCTCAGGCCTCTGATACACGGGCTTATGTCTCAGGCTCTTCTACAGTGAGCAGAGCTACAACAACACTGCATAGAAAAACAGGTATCAATACTGTAGCAACCTCAGATCACACAGTGCACAACCTTGGCACCTACTTTTAATATGACCATGTTAAAATTCTTGTCGTGAAAGGAGCCAGTTTTCCAGGGTGAAAGTCTTTAGAGAGAGTTTGTAAAGCACTTTGGAAGTCTAGGTGATGTTGATAAATATGAAGCCTGGCTAATGAAGCTTTTCTCCCAATTTCTTTTTGCACACTTGTGCACAAGAGGAGAATAAAACAAGGAAGAATTAAACAGTTCCACAAGACAGGAGGGCTCTAACACAGTGCAGACTTTTGGTGAAGGCTGGTATTAGAGAAATGTCTGTAGTTTCATGGTACCAAAAGCCAGAGTCTACAGTGGGGAAGGAAAACAGTTCCTTTGCTCTGGCCCCCTTTAGATGACATGAATTCCCTGTTCACAGAGGTTCTCGGCTGTCCCTTTTGCTCCCCCTCTGAGACTCTCTCTTTTCATCTTACCTGTATCAAGACCCTGTCAGGCTCCTTTATCTTATTGGTTGAGCCTGCCTTCCTGTAAATGCCCTCGTGTACAATCCACGCATTTCAATGTAGTTTATGAGCTTCTCCACCACCAGTGGCACCGCTCGCTCCTCATTGGTCAGTCAGGAGGCTCAACCCCAAACTGCCGTGACGAAAGCTCGGGATCATACTGATGTGGAGAAAGAGATTGATTTCTTAATTCCTTTTTAAAGGTCTCAATGCAATGCTGCTCACAGCGTAGTAAACCTAGGGATGTCTTGAGACTGAATCTCTCAATGTATGCAATGTAATTTGACTGTCGTTCAAGATGCAGTTCACATTTTTAAACAAAGTTAACTGGATTATTTGCAAATTAATCTAGTAAATCTAACTGAGCACAAGGGAAGAGAGGAAAGGTCTGTACACTGCCCTGCAAATCCAATCTTTCCTAAGAGCTTTCTTGGTCATTGTAACTATCCCTGTGTTCACTCTGCTATGTCTGCAGCACTGCACATTGCTACAAAGTCTAACAAATGTTCATAGTTAAGGCTTGCAACAGGACTGTGCTCAGAAAAATGGCTCTGTAAAATGGCCCACGGTACTCTCCTTGGGTCTTCAGAGTCATCATTTGCTTCATGTACTGACATTTTTACTGTAGAGCCAACACAGCTGTGCGACAGTGAGCTATATTCTAGTCTGCTTCATGCCTCACTGACAAAATTGCCTGGTGAGGATACATGAAGGAGAACACACTTGGGCTTGATTCTGAGATCCTAGATGAACTTACAGTGCTGAAAGTTAAAAAAATGGTTTGAGCAAGTGTGACATAGAAGCCACTGAAGAGAAATAGAATCAGTAAAGACGCTGACATTCTCTATTTTTACAGAGTCACTTTCCTGACTGGAACTGCACTTTAGAGACTCAACATTCAGCAAACAATTCAGGCTGAATATGAGATTCTGGTTGGATAAAGTCAAAGACTGAGAAAAACTTTTCACACAATAATGCACAGATCCACGTAGGAGGCTTTGAACATATGGACTGTATGTTCAAACCCAGCATGAGTAGTGATCCAACCAGAACAATAAATGAGAAAGTAGGTGTGCGGCTTGGTTAGACCTCTGACCAGTGCCACTCTTCCATGTCTGCTTCTTCTCATTCACTGTTACCACAGCACAAATGAAAACAACATGAAGGGAATGTCAGGAGGTTTCCACACTGGATGAACCTCCATGCAAGAACACACCGGGAAGAAATGGTGACAGCAACTGGTTTTGATCTCATTTAAAATTCACAAGTTATTGTACTATCATCTCTTAATCTTTTAGTGCCAGGATTGGGCTGTTCCTAGAGCTAACATCAAGTGCTATAACAAAAACTCTAACCTTTGCTGTCACTGTGTTCAACTGCCAACATTGGCATAAAATGCATTAGTGCAAACTACAAGGTCCATCAAAGCAAATACACTGCTAAGATAAGCTTGATGCTCTATTAGTTCCATCATAAGCCTAAATGAAAAGTCACCAGGTTCTGCATAAAGTTAAAAAACAACGAGGAAATCTGCTGTTACCTTTTGGATAAAGGGCACCTTCTCAAAATATACCAAATGGCACCAACTCTCTCAGCCAGGGGCGGCTCTAGACACCAGGGCGCCAAGCAGGCGCTTGGGGCAGCCGTTTCCCGGGGCGGCATTTGGCTCGGTTGAGCTCCCACGGCATGCCTGCGGCAGGTCACGGAGCCGGGACAGCGGACCTGCGCGGGCATGACTGCGGCGGGTCCCGTCTTCCAGCGGCTCGGTTGAGCTCCGCAGGCATGACTGCGGCAGGTCCGCTCGTCCGGGCTCAGGTGGACCTGCGCGGGCATGCGGCAGGAGCTCAACGGGCCGCGGAAGAGGACCCGCCGCGGGACCGGGAAGGCGGCGCAGCGCTCCGCGCTGCTTGGGGCAACCTACTTTCTAGAGCCGCCCCTGCTCTCAGCTGATGCAATGTGAAAATGTAACCCTTAGCAGCCTGAATCCATCCAGCAGCAACAAATTAATAAATGCAAATGATCTAACCATTTCTGATCAGTACCTTGGACTAGTATTTATTTTTCAGACTCCAAATTTTCCTGAGCATTAGCAAGCCAGATTTTTAAAGATGAACATGGAGAATACATTAATGTCACTTCACTAGAGCTCAGGAAATGAATTCACACCAAGTAGTTATTTTATTTCAGCCGGCTGCTTGGGGCGGCAAAAACTGTAGAAACCGGCCTTGGGCAGTAAATATCATTATGCCACTATAGAAATCTACAGTACCTCCACACCTTGAATACTGCATGCAGTTTTGCTCATCTCACCTCAAAAAAGATATGTTAGAACTGGAAGAAATACAGAGAAGAGTAACAAAAATTATTAGGCATATGGGACAACTTCTCATATAAGGAGAGATTAAAAAGACAGGGACTTTTCAGCTAGGAAAAGAGACGACTAAGAGGGACTATGATAGAGATCTATCAAATCTTGATTGGTGTAGAGAAAGTCAATAAGGAAGTGTTATTTAGCCCTTCACATATCACAGGAACAAGGGGTCACCCAATGAAATTAATAGGCAGCAGGTTTAAAACAAAAACAAGGAAGCATTTCTTCACACAATGCAGTCAACCTGTGGTACTCATTGCCACGGAGAGATTGTGAAGGCCAAAAGTATAACTGGGTTCAAAAAAGAATGAGATGAGTTCACGGAGGATGGGTCCATCTCTGGCTACTAGCTAACATGGTCAGGGATGCAACCCTATGATCTGGATGTCTCTAAACCTCTGACTGCCAGATGCCGGGGCTGGGACTGTCCAGCAGGGGATGGTTCACTTGACAATTGCCTTGTTCTGTTCATTCCCTCTGATGCATCTGGCACCCACCACTGTCAGAAGACAGGATACTGGGTAGATGAACCATTCTTCTGGGGGATCCAGGATAGCCACTCTTATGGTTTATGTTCTTAGCTGATTACATAGAAATTCAGCTTTAGCATCCTGGGAGCATAAGAACCAAGAATGCATTTGTGACACTGGCAGACCAGTCAACCTGTGTATGACCCATAATAACTTAACAAGAGGCACTTCTACTGTGTCAAGACAGTTCACGTGCATGTGAATTTCAAAGAGATGTATTAGACTAGCAATCATCAACTCATTCAAAAATGAACAATAGATGCTAAGTGTATTTGTCTGTAGTTATCTATACCGGGTTAGAAGTTTCACAATGTAACTAAATTAGCTTGTAGATGCTAATTCCCTTTTGTGGCTTAATTGCCTTAATTATGTGTGCAAGGTGTTCAGTTAGCCTTAAAATCAAAGATGTAAGACACTTCAGGAAACCAATCATTTCTACATTATCTTCAGCTTAACTATCTGTGTTATAATGGAAGAACGGCTAATTACCTTATGTGAATGAATGTAACTAGTTTACTGGGTATGCACAGGAAATAGAAGATTATCTTCAAAGCAAAGTACAACAGGCCATCCGCATTGGGGGAAGGGCCTTCTGTGACAATTTCTGTGAGGTAGGCTTGTCAGCCTGGTAGAATAGCTATAAAAGAGAAGGCTCAGGCCTGATCCTATCATCTCTAGACTGCTTAAATGTTGAACAGGGACAGTGTAAGCCATAGGACAGAGATCTTCCAAATAATCATTTGGAAGAACCTGGAAAATGCCTGGAAAAACTAACAGACTTTACATCTAAGCTGCCTTTGGATTCTGATCTGTTGGGATGATTCCAGAGAGACTTTTACAAACCAGCAGTTTATTCCATCACTGTTGTGATCCTGAACTATGAACATGGAAAGTCACTTGTCTGGATATTGATCTTTTAACCATTTGTAACTCTTCTTTCTTTTAACAATAAATCTTAGATTTAGTTAAGGATTAGCTGACAGCGTGATATTTGGGAAGACCTGAGATTCACATTGACCTGGGGATAAGCATCTGGGCCTTTATGATCAGTGAACCCCACATATGGTGAATCAGGTTTCCAGTAACCCCTCACTATATTAGACATAGAATATCAGGGTTAGAAAGGACCTCAGGAGGTATCTAGTCAACCCCTGGCTCAAAGCAGGACCAATCCCCAGACAGATTTTTACCCCAGTTCCTAAATGGCCCCCTCAAATACTGAACTCACAACCTGGGGTTTAGCAGGCCACTGCTCAAACCACTGAGCTATCCCTCCCCCTCTTCCAAGACAGAGATGTTTAGATGGGAGCCAAGGTCTGGAATGCCAAAAAGGGACCATGTTTGGCATCTTGTTAACTACGGTGGAAGCTCTTTTGTTGTCGACTTGGTGAATCTAATGATAGAATAAGCCATCAGTTTGGTGGTTGTCTCCCTCTACTTCTTGCAGTCTGCCCGCAGTGTGGTCACAGCATTGTTGTGTAAACCTCTCACTCACGGAAGCAGAGGGATGTTAGTCACCTTGAGATCCCAGCTGCTGTCCTGGAAGAGTTTTCATGCATTTGCGTTGAGTGTCAGATCTGATGTAAGCAGGAAGTCAGCTCAAGGAAGAGTAAGGCTATACTCACTGTGCTATGAACTACCTCTTGATAGGCAGTCTGCAGCTGGGTGCTGGCCTGCAAGGCCGTTCTCTCTCCACTCCTTCCCAGAACTGAACCATGTCCTGAGGAGCTGTTGGTAGAGCAGGGGAATGGACAGAGTTAGTACCAGAAAATCCCTCCCAAAGTTCCTCTTAAACAGGTTTAATTGTCACTAAAATCCCTCTCCAAAGCATCTGACCTCCATGTAGCAAAGGAATTACATGTCTAATGGAAGAGCCCCTTAGATATACAAGTCCCAGGGCCAGATTCACCTCTGGTGATTGAAGCCAAAGGAGTTACATGAGAGATGAATCTGGGCCCGTGTATGTGATGTCTGCTGTAGACTGTCTGATGGGAGCTGTCTAGCACATTGCATGCTGTTTGATGTCTGCTGCTGTGGTCTATTTCCTGGGCAACTTCTCCCACATTGATTGGCAAAATGACAGAGAGGAGCATTTCTTTTTATTAATTTGAATAAGAGCAGAGAAGTCCCCCCAGCCCAGCTCCTTTTATAACTTCATTTTTATACTGAACGTGCATCAAACTCCCCACCCCTCAGCCCTTCACAATATTCTGTTCATGTCTGAGGAACAGGAAGTTTCCTCTGAATGAGTTTCCATACACAGGGCTTAACTCAATATTCATGAATTTCTCTTAGAAGAAGTGATTAGTTTCAACTGGTTTTCTTCGATTTGGCTACTGCAGTGGTGATTTTCTTGCCGCTCCAAGTAGTGTCAACGACATTGTAAGAACTTGGTCCCAATCCAGCCCTGGCATAAAATGGCATAGCTTCCGTGGATTTCAGTGGGGCACATGCCCGCTTATCCCAGGAAGAATTGGGTGCTTTCTCCCTAAAATTCACTCCATTGTTGAAAATTCCTCCACAACTGAAGCTTGACCCCTAAATCTCTGACTCTTCCCTGCTGTAACACAGAAACAATCTCCACCACGGTTCAATGGTCTCCTCACATCAGACATTTCCTGGAACCAGTCTGCGGTTGGTTCTTCCTCCAGCAAAGTCTCTACTGTTGTGTTTTTGGTTGTCATGGTTTTGTTACTATGGCAACTGAGTTAGAATAATAGGGGATAGCTCAGCCAGTTTCAGCCGGCTGAGTGAGCTCTCTATATCTGTAAATAAAATGGCAGTTTTGTAAGCTGTCTGCTCTCTGGCCTCAAGTGATTGCTTCCTAAACCGGCTGCCCCCAAGGATATAACAACCACTAGCTTGCCAAGGGCTTCCAAGGACCTCATGTAGAGTGACTGAAACCAGAAAAGAAGGAGTGAGGCTCAGCACAGATCATTTGTGTGTGTGGGCTGGGAAAGCTAACCATAACCTTGCCAGAGAGGCCATGTGTGACTGCCATCACCCAGTGCCTGCTGGGCAGAAATACAGTGGATGGTGCGGAGGAGAACTGTTGTCACGTACTTGTATATGCAGAGCATCCTTTGCTGTCCCGTCTTCCTCTTTCATCTTCTCCAAGGGAGGAAGGGAAATAAACTTTTGAAGCACTGACCAAAGCTCACAGTTTTCCTCCACGGTCAGAGATGGTTTGAGCTTGCTGGCAGAAGAAAGATAGAGAGAAAAGTCATGTATTAGACTCAGTACCACCTCAAGTAAAGAAATGGGTCCAATGACTAGAGATTGTCCCAATCTAGAACCCCAAGTGCAAACAACCCTTCACTTTGCACCTCTATTAAGTATTGGCTCCTCTAGAAGTAAAGCTAAAACTTCAAATCTCCTTTTAGAGAAACCCACAAGCTTTCTCCCCTGCCAGCTAGCCAGACACCTCCCTCCCCATCTGAACTCTGCTCCATTGTACTGCATGCTCCACAACCTCCAATCTTGTGTCTTTCGAGCACAAACCCCAAATGGACACATTCAAATCCTTAAGAACTGAAGTCCTGCTGGTGAGCAGCATGTGAGCCACAGGGCCACCCAGAAGGATTCAGGGGCCTGGGGTCTTCGGCACGAGGAATTGCCGCGAAGGCCCAGCACTTCAGCGGTGGGTCCCGGGCGAAAGTTCCCCGCCGCCAGTGCTGCGAAGACTGGACCCCGTGAGAGTTTTCCAGGGCCCCTGGGTGAAGGACCCCACTCCAGGGGCCCTGAAAAACTCTCGTGGGGGCCTGCAGGGCCCAGGACCTGGGGCAAATTGCCCCATTGCTCCCCAGGCGCTCTGGTGAGCCAAACCCTGCAGGCATTAGACTGCTCCCAACCTGACTTTCATGAATTAACAAATAAGAAGGCATCACAGTGCCAGGAAATATGGCAGAAAATAGCCTACCTCAGATGTCCAATGGCAAGAACTGCCTGGTAGCGAACTGGAGATGTCAGGAATCCAGTGGTTCCGTCAGTGATTTCCCTACACCCCTGAATTTTCCCAACCCCCTCCTAGTTTTGTGAGCTAGTTACATACCAATTTAGTGACTGTTTGGAAATCTGGCTGGGGCGGAGGTTTGGGGCTTTGGAGGCTCAGGGTAAGGGCCGGGGCCCGATCCAGGCAGGGCGGGGAGAGACCCAGCTCAAATATTGCTGGAGCAGAGCACCCGGCCCCTGAATATTCCTGGAGCCCGGGCACCTCAGGTGTATATAACCTGCCGCCTATGCAGGTTAACCTAAAGGCGCAAACCCCAATGGTATTGAGACAAAGGTGTGGCATGATGACAAAAATGATTGTAGGTGGACCCTTGCAATGAATTTGTTGTTATTGCTAATGGTAATTTTGTAACTATTGTGTTATTACCAAGAACTGTAAAAATGTTCCAGCTAAGGTGACCAGATGTCCCCATTTTATAGGGACAGTCCCGATATTTGGGGCTTTTTCTGATATAGGCTCCTATTCGCCCCACGCCCTGTCCTGATTTTCACACTTGCCGTCTGGTCACCCACATGTGTGGGTCCCAGCTGCTCCTGCTCCCCTCACTGAAGCAGGTGTGCAGGGTTACTGCCCTGGGAACTGCAGGGCATCAGTGGACATGGGGCTGGCTGGAGGCAGGGCAGGGGCTGACTGGAGTAGGGTCTGGCTGCAGGCAGGGCAGCAGGTGCAGGGCTGGTGCGGGCAGGACAGGGTGTGCGGCAGGGGCGGGCAGGAGACAGGCTGGCTGAGGGCAGGGAGCGCGGGGCTGGCTGGAGACCGGGGCTGGAGGCAGGGCAGGGAATGCGGGGCTGGCTGGAGGCGGGCCGGTCAGGCAGGGCTGGTGCAGGCAGGGGCTGGCTGCGGACAGGGGCTGGCTGCGGACAGGGGTGCAGCACACCCTGTGCGGTGGTTGCCCCTCTTCCTCCCTCCCCACCAGGGTAGCAGCAGCCCGGGCTCAGGGGCTATTTAAAGGGCCCAGGGCTCCCCTGCTTCTACCGCCCCAGCCCTTTAAATAGCCGCCAAAGCTGCACCACTTCCCCAGAGCTCCCCAGGCCCTTTAAATACCCCCGCCGGGAAGCCGTGTTATACCAATATAATAAAAACCAACAGGATCTAATTAAGAGGATAAGGCAAGATGCCACATTTATTGTAAATACCATAACAAAACAAAAGACAACAGTAAACAACATTGTTTTACTACTTATTTCTATCACTACTTATTCCTTATACACACACACACACACACACACACACACACACTCACACACACACATATATATTCATTCACACAATCATTCATTCAGGTTCTGTACAGATGTTATAGTTACCAGCCTAGACATTGCTCATGCCAAGTTACTGGCCAGGTATCTTGGTCATGAGGATGGATCCAAGTCTGTGTCAGATGCATTTGATGCTCCTGGAGGCTGGCAGCAGAACCATAGACTCAGGCTGTGGCTACACTTAGCGCTTCAAAGCGCTGCTGTGGTAGTGCTGCCGCGGCAGCGCTTTGAAGCGCTAAGTATCAGAGGGGTAGCCGTGTTAGTCTGGTTCTGTAGAAGCAGCAAAGAATCCTGTGGCACCTTATAGACTAACAGATGTTTTGCAGCATGAGCTTTCGTGGGTGAATACCCACTTCTTCGGATGCAAGCAGTGGAAATTTCCAGGGGCAGGTATATAACATGATATATGCCTGCCTGAAACTCACTGCCCATCGAGAAGTGGTATTCACCACAGCTCATGCTGCAAACATCTGTTAATCTATAGTGCCACAGGATTCTTTGCTGCTGGCTAAGTGTAGTCAAAGCACCAGCGCTGGGAGAAAGCTCTCCCTGCGCTGTCCATCTCCACCTCCCTGTGGGAATAACGGACAGCGCTGGGGCCGCTCCCAGCGCTGGGGCTGACCACATGGCGCTTTGCAGCGCCGCAATTTGCAGCGCTGGAGAGGGTGTGTTTTCACACCCTGCTGCAGCGCGGCAAATTTGTAAGTGTAGCCAAGCCCTCAAAGTCCTCAGTCTGTAGAGTCCAGTTTGATAGGAATTTATTCCTATGTCAGTCCATGAGTTGCTTCATTTTGCTGTTGCTAAATCAATCAGCAGGTGGCTGGCTCCATTCTGTCAGATGCTTGTTTTCCTTCCTTTGAGGTAGTGGGGTCATCTGGTTGATCCCACTTGACACCTTCTTCAGCCGACACTGAATTCTTCAGGCTGGTAACTTCCTAACCATTCATTCATTGTTTAAACTAGGCATGCATTCACATACATTCTCTATCTTAATTACATCTAGTTCACTGTCTTTTTACCTTTAGGGTGTTACCAATTTATGTGACCCTCCTGTCTTTTAACAAGCAAAGATAAAGTGAGATGAAAACTTACAGAGGGTGGGGATCTCTATTTATACACTATAACAGCTACTGTTTTGGCTTACTTAGAGATAATTAATGTTTAACAAGTTTTATACAAAGTATTTCTTTGAGCTTAACAAGTTTTATACCAAGTATCTCTTTGAGCAGGCTTCACACAGATACAGCTGGTGGCTTGCAGGTTAGAGGCTAAATGTTGGGAATCACAAATTTACTTCTAACATAAACCTTACATTATAAAGTATTATTTAACAATAAATTAATAAATCATTTCTTTTATAAACCATGTTTAATATAAACCTTCTTTAATATCCCTACAGCCGGGCCACCCGGTACAGCGCACTGGCTCTTGCCAGTACACTGTACTGGGGCTTGGGCACAGGGCCCTCTAGGGGCAGGGCCCGATTCAGAGGTGGTTGAATTGGCCTAAAGCTGGCCCTGCTATCAGCTCCAGCCTTTTTATAGGCAGAGGCTGGCTGGTGTGTCACACAATCTCTATATTACTCGCCTGAGATGGGTCACCTGTTACTTGTGGCTCTGAATATGCATATAAGGAAAAATCCCAAAAGGTCTGACCATCTATGGCCATCAGGTACCAGTGATATGGAAGTGCCATCACCACAGCGGTGACCATAAAGTCAGGTGTTTTGACCACCTATGGCCTGTGATGTTATGGGCGTAATATAATATCTTATTCAGCCAATCACTCAGACAAAGAAGTTGTTTATATCTGCAGAAGATAATGCTGCCTGCTTCTTGTTTACACTTCTCTGCACGAGATGTCACTATTGTTTCATTGGCAATGGAGTGTGATGTCACAGACTGTGTACATCATCATGTAATGACTGACTGCACCACCACTTTTAAACCACTTGGTTTGCACCCATGCCCTTAATCCTGTCCTAAAATTACCTTTTCATGTCACTAAGCTCTCTTGTTGCTGTGGGTACTGTAGGTGTGAGGCAGGGCAGGTTGGTAGATGTAATAGTATTTATATGAATAATTGATCTGTATGAGTAAAAATTTTGAAAACTTGTTTACTGGGTAATGTGAGTTCTTCACTCTACTTGATAGCATTTCTCTGCTTGTAACATGAACTTGTGAACACCACATCCAAGCAATTCCAAAATTCCAGGAATATTCTAGGCATCAGTGAGCAGAACCGTATTGGTTTTGGTGAAAATTGGAATGGGAAATAGACCAGTCGTGCTTAAGTTAGGTTTGGCGCCTAACTCCTATTGAAATCAGTGGGTGTTATGCACCTAATCTGCTGGTGCAATTTTCAAAGCACCTTTAAGCATCTGTTTGCATCTTAAGCACCTAAATATCTTTGAAACACTGGTCCTTCATCTCTGCCTCAGTTCCCCATCTATAAATGGAGGTTAATAATACTTTATCCTACTGTTTGCCTATTTGTCTATTTGTTTAGATTGTATTTGAGGCACGGGACAATCTCTTACTATGTTTTTGTAATGGGAACCTGAATTTTGGTTGGCACATCTAAACACTACCATAAAACAAAAAATGATCAGCCCCATAATATAAAGGACCACCAATGATCTAGTTTTCAGGGCAAGTCACAGGCCCAGCTGCCTCAGAGGAAAGTCTTAGAAACACAATATCAAACAATTATGGATTAATATTTATATTTATATCCCTTCTACATTTGTATACCAGCGAAGTTTGGATGATATGGTCCATATAAATGTCTAATCCTTTTCTGAATCAGCAGCGTCTCACCCAGGAAACTCAACGCCAATCTCCTGAGAGAGAGAGACACACACAATCAGACAGAGACTGAGGGCTTCCCCCACCTTTAGCAACAACTGAAACCCCCTCCCCATAGGGACATGTCCTGATTTTATTTGCCCCCATGTTAACCCCGCCCAGAGCCTGCCCCCCCCCCCCGCCTGGTGACAGTGAGTGAGGGTGGGGAGGAGAAGACCGGCGTGAGCAGGGCAGGGCCTCGGGGAGGGCCACGGCAGATCTGGGGCTGCTCTGGGGTCACAAAGTGCCCGTGGGCGCGAAGAGGCTGCAGCCCGGAACTGCGGACAACGCACAGCTTGACTCTGCCCCTCGGTCCCTGCGCTGCAGGGCGGGACCTCGCCAGGCCCGCGGCCCCAGGCCGCGCTCGTGGGGCTGCTCCCGGCAGCTCAGCCCCTGCCCCACCTGCTGCTGCCCCCAGGCCCAGCGAGGGTGAAGCCCTTTCACTCCCGCGCTGCCTCTGCCCTATGCCCCCGCCCCAGCCCGGCTCCCGGGGCAGAGGCGCGGCAGGCTGGGCCTGGCGCCTGGCACTGGGGTCTGAGCCCCCAGCCCGTGCGAGCCGCCACTCACCGTCCCGCCTCAGCGCTCCTCGGACCGGCCCGCCCGGCCGCCGGCTGCCCGCGCCCCCGGCAGGCCCCAGCAGCGCCGGGCGGAGTCCCACTGGTGCCGCCCGCGAGACTGAGCGCGCAACCCCCGCGGCTCCCGGGGCTGGGGCCGCCCCTGGCGGCGGGTCCGAATCCCAGCGGCCGCCAGCGCTCCGGGGCGGGCGGGGCGGGGCGTGAAGCCTCGGGGCGAGGGCGGGGCATTACCCCTCGCGCCGAGTCTCTGTCCCGGCTCTCTCCGCCAATCAGGGAGGCGGGGAGGGTGCGGCGAAGTGACGAGATAGGGCCCCTCCTCCACTAGAGGCCGCCTGCCAGAGGAGAACTACACTGCAGTGTGCACTGGGAGGCGTTGTCTGAGCAACCAGGCCGTCCCTGCCGCTCTGAGAAGAGCCAGGAACTACAACTCCCAGCCTGCCGGGCGCCCCGTCCTCGAGCCCAGGGAAGGGCGGGTCCTGGAGTCCACCTGACACCTCTCCCCCCACCCCGTGCAGTGTATTGACCTGCCCCGTGGGAACGTGCGCGCTGCTTCGCCCCTGCAGAGCAGCTGGCGGGGCGGGGAGGCGAGGACCGGGGCGGCGGCTCCGCCCCCAAACCTGGCGGGGGGCAGGTCTGTCTTGAGGCAGGTGAGTGCAGGTCTGTCTCCGTCCGGTGACTTTACACCTGTGTCTGCACGGGGATGGTCCCAGCGCCCCTTGTTTGCTGGGGCTCTCCCCGCCCCGGGGTGAGCTGGTTTCTGTGCGTGTCTGAGGCCTTGTACCCGGCTACTGGTCAGCGCCCCTCCTCCCGCTGTCCCTCCCCAGCCACCCCCTTCCTCCTCCCTCAGGCGGAGCCCGGCTTTGAACACCCCTGCAGTAACAGTGTCACCCACAGACAAAGCTGCCACTGAACTGAATTAACCCTCCTCATCCCGAGCCCCCTCGCTCCGCCCGTTCCCCAAAGCCCTGCCCCTGCCCCTTAGGTCCTGCCCTCACGCTGCCCCTGCCCCGAGGTCCCTGCCTCACATCACCTGTCCCTTCCTCCAATGCCCCACCCTCCTCTGCCCCTTCCCCGAATCCCACTCCCGCACTGCCCCTCCCAATACACCCCTCCTCTGTCCTCACATTGCCCCTTCCCCAAGCTCCCGCCCTGCACCACCCAGTGACCCAGGAGCAGGCCAGACCCAGGACAGGGAGGCATAAACATGCTTTGCTCTGCCACAGACCTCTGAGTGTCCTTGGGCACATCACTCCAGCCTCTCTGGGCCTCAGTTCTCCCGTGCAGGAAATGGGGCTGGTGGTGCTTCCGCCATGAGCCTGGGAGAGAACTACCCTACAAATTAGGAAGATGCTGGGATCCTGGAGTCATGGGGAGGGTTCAGAGAGCATATTAGCACCATCATTTGGTATATGGAGTCTGTTTGGAAACAAAATATTTCCCTGAAGTCATTCCAAATCCTGTATTCAGCTATAACCTTGGGAAATCGTAATGGGCGGTGTGGTTTTTCCTTGTAGCCAGCAACGACCTGGCACCACCCCAGCTCTGCCCCCTTCCTGCCACTGCGGCCCCATCTCACCTCCTGACCCTGGCTGGGCCCGCAGCCCCTCGTAGCAGGGGGCTGTGGGAATCTCCTTGCAGCCCTCAGTGGGTGTCTGGTGGGTGCTGTCACCTCTGCCAGAGACCCCAAGAAACTCACTAGCTTCCTCCTCATGTGGGAAGGGCTCCTACTTTCTGACGTGGGAGGAGATTCCGTGATGGCAGAGCCCGTGGGAGCGTTCTAATCACGAGTCTGGAGTGGCAGAGGCAGCCCCCTCCCCAGTCCAGATTCTGCTAGGGGGCTGGGCGAGGATCTCTAGGGAGGAGGGCACAGGAAAAAACAGTTGCACTATGGAACCCAGGAGTCCTGAAACTCCCAGTCCCCCGCTCTCACCTCTGGGCCCCACTCCAGCTCCCAGAGCTGGGGATAGAACACAACCCCCACCCTGCTCACCTGACCATTAGACCCACAATCCCACTTTTGGAGGCTCACTGGCTTCGTCCCTATCCACCCAGCCCACCTGTCCATCCCTTTGCTGCAGGTTTCTGGGGTCACCCTGCTCTGCACTCCCCCAGTGCAGCCCAAGACCTTTTCACTCCCCCAGCCACATTTCCTCTCCCCCCTCGTGCTGGATCATCTGCTCCAGCCCCACCGCCTCTTGAGGTGTGTGCTGTGCGACGTGACTGGGGATTGTGCAATGGC